>NW_026000048.1:937710-957992 GCF_001458135.2 Marmota marmota marmota
TTCAGGGGCGGGGGGTGGGGGGCAGAGACAACTAAGTAGCTTTTTAAAACAAAACTACCACTGCAGAATCTTTGGCTGTTAGAACAGGAACAGCACCATGTCCTGCAACATCTGCTTAAGTCCTCCACACACTCATGAAAGAGTAAGAATGAAAACTACTTGATCCTACGGACACCCTGAAAGGCCTCAAGAACCCTTGCCCCAGGGGTTCTGTACTTTGTTCAAGGCTCCCCACCTCAAAGAACTCGAGGGTCCCTCATGTGCCACTGCCAAGGAGAGCGACATGGAGACCACAGTGCCTAACCATTACGGAGGCAGCTACTGTCCATGTATGGGCAGGAAACGAGAAATTTTAAAATCTGAAGTAATCAAAACACAAGATTCTAGCCATATCAGGAAATACTATATATGCTGCCTTTCAGTTTTAATATTCCTCCTGTTCACAGCTGGTCTTGGTTACAATGGACACAAATGTATCTAAAGTCTTTTTCTTTAAGTTTTGCGATTACTAGGGGTAATGTATTAAATGTTGCTAGCAATTAAGCTTTAGACTTTGTAAAAAGTAATTTAGTGTCTAATATAAAGTGATATTTCTAGATGCCCAGTAAATGCCTATTGATTCATTAGCTTTCCAAATCATATTCAAGCTCTATTCAAAAACTTAAAAAGGAGAGAGGATCTATTATAAGAACTCGTACATGACAATGGAAGGTCATGGTTTAGAAATGAAATGGAATGATCATCTGGAGAGACTAAATTGAGGACTACATAGATGACTATAGTGACTGCTAATTAAATCAGATATCTAATAGATAACAGAACTGCTCCTTGGCTAACATAATTTGGTCAAGGCAACTGAAGTAGCTCTACTGCAAGGTAAGTGGCCAAAGCCTTCTAGAGAAGCTAAGTCTCCTGAAGAACCACAAACCTTTTCCTGGAGAATGACTTAAACATCCCAAGATGGCTTGAAAAAAAAATAAACCAGAAACTTGTGAAATGTGTACACTGGCGATAGACTAAAATAAACTCCTCTATCACACTTATTTTTAAGATCTACTTATGAGCCTATACTTCATCAGAGTAGATTAAGGTATGTCAGTAAATGAAGAAAACTCAACTATATTTAGGGCAGATTCCATGAGAGGGGCAGAGACTTGGTGGTGGTGGTGGAGGAAGAAAATCAGAGCCCCAAGAGTCACAAGCCCCTGGAAAGCTTGCATAGATGCGGCCATTCCGCATGCAAGTCTATCATTATCAAAAAGTGAAGAGAATTATTCTTAAAAACTGGATTAATATATGGTATAAAGCATTTTCCACTGTCTTAGAACACTTCAAGGAATGTCTGATTTTTCAAAGACTCCTCGATGTAAGTGACTAGCTAAGGCAAAGTCCATCATCTTTCAATGACCAATAGGAGTTAACTTCTAAAGAGACACATGGGTTCTGAACAGACAACATCTGGGCAGGCGTTTGAGACATCTACACGTTATCCTTGATTGCCGTCCTCACTCTCCAAAAGGTTAAAACTCAGCTTTTAGGTCCAACTGCTCCTGGGTTATCCCTTACCCAAGATACTTGAGCCAGAAGTGTTCCCAATTTAAATTTTTCTAGACTTGGGGTATGTGCGTACATGAGATATCTTGAGGACAGACTCCAAAGTCTAAATAAAATCATTTGTTTCTCATGTACTTTATGTTTATAGCTGGAAAGTAATTTTTATGTAATATTTTTAGTGTATTTATGTTTTGAATTAACATCATATGAGGTCAGGTGTGAAGTTTTTCCATTTGCGGCATCATGTTGGTACCCAAGAAGTTTCAGATTTAAGTGTTTCAGAATTTTGGATTAGGGATACTCAACCTGCCTCTTCTAAATACCTCAAATCTCACTAGTTCTGACCTATCTCCTAAACTTGTATCAAGCCCACGCATTCAGGGTGTTTCAGTCTCTTCTGCCTCTACTTCAATAACATTGTGGAGCATGGATTAATCTTCAAACTAAATTTGCTCCCATTGTACCTTTACCTCAAATCTCCAACTGGTATCCCATTATCTTCTGTATCAAGTCCAAATTCCCAAAGCATAGGACACAAAATACTGTGTAATCCGCTCCTCCTAATTTCTTGCTCTTTCCAAATGAGTTATGTTTTCTCATTAACCTTCCTTCCAAAAACAGAAGCCAGGCTCTGTTACAGGTGCTTAGTATATATGAATTTAAAAAAATAAAGAACACTGCCTTTGCAGATCTTACATTCTTATTGGAGAACTAGATGATAAATGGATGACTGACAGTTGATGGATGAATGATAGTAAATAAGGAGAAGGATGATCAATAGGTTATAGGTGGGTAGATGATATAGACAGATAAATAGTCATCTACTTGTCAATCATCCATCTAATAGATACACAGAATGTCATACAGATTACTGCAATGGAGACAATCAGGGCAGGGAAGGGATAGGGACTGTGTAAGAGGTGGCATGTTTTATAAATGTTGGATAAAGAATGCCTCATCAAAAATAACAATATTTGAGAAAAGACCTGATGAAGGCCAAGACACACCAACTTGTCTTATGAGGGAAGACCTTTCCAGGGAGGGGGAACAGCCAGTGTAAAGGACACTTCGCCTTGTCCATCATGCTGCTAGTAACACTTGTTCCACTGCACCTGCGACTAGTCATCCTTAGGCTCCTTGGTCTGTGCACTTTGGGGACTGTGTGTTAGTTTTCTCTGCAGCTCTTTATCTCCTAGCACCACACCTGGCACAGAGCAGACCTCTGTACCAAGAGTGCCTCCTCAAGCCTCTCCTGGGACAACCAGGAATTGGAGTTCCAATCCTTGGAGTTCCAGGTACCTGTCCCGGCCACTAGAGGGGTCTAAGCTCATCTTTGAACTTAGTCCTGGAGCCAAAGGAGGGCCAACAGCAGCACCTGAGGGTAAGGGTGAGCACTCAAGACCAACAAATCCACCCAGTGTGCAGGGCTGATCTCAGTGACCAGTCAGAGACAAGAGACAGGAATAAAAATGTTGGGACAAAGTTTGGAATCCTGGGTTAGCTGGCATCTGGAGTGACATCCACCTCATTAGATGCCTCACCCCTCAAAAGGGGAGAAGCTTGAAGCTCTCATGCCCCAGGCTGTGTTTCTAATTGGAAAAGACTAACACTAATTGCAGCATTTGTTCAAGGCTATTTCCCCACCTCACAATGCTACTAATGAAAAATTAACAGTGATTTTATCATAGGGCACCAAGGGGGCTGGACCAGATGGGTGGCTTCCTTTCTGAAGGGCTGTGCCCACAGCATCCCTCTGAGCTGATGAAGTCAGCTCCTCAAGCTGTCTCCATCTCAATCATTGTGGCCTCCCTGAACTTGGGTTTCTCCTCTATGAAATGAAGCAAGAGTGGTTTCTAGACACCTGTCCACATGCATGTCTGTGTGTATGCAGATAAAACACCAGCATGGTGAGCAGTCGGGGTAGTTCACGGAAGCCCTTTACATGCATGCCCGCCTCTTCCTCCCTATTACTTGAGTGGGTCCTGACACACCTAAATGGTAAGATCTCAGTGTCAATACACATGGGGCAGTAAAATAGCCCTAAAAGAAGTTTTGGCATAAAATCCCCCCTTCATTCTCAGCCCCGCACATCGTCCCTGACCTCAGAGTCTCAAGAATTGCTGAGGGGTCAGGAAGAACAGTGCGAGGCAGGGAGCAGCACGTCCTGCAGCTTCAAACGCCCATTCTTCTTGTTTGCACAGGGGCTGCCTGCAGGTTCCAAAAGGCCTGCTTTTCCCCTCTGCCCTTCCTGTGGGAACTAGAGCCAGCAAACCAGGAAGAGAGCGCTGAGGCCTCATAAGCCTCCATTGAGCACCACTCTGGGGCCGCACAGGACCCACCCAACCACTGTGTGGACTGAGTCACTTCACTGTTCTCGGTGGCAATGTCCACCTGTGCCACATGAAACAGTAGCTTCATCACCGGCTTCTTATGAGACTAACCACCTGCCTGCAAAAAGCTATTTGAAAAATTTAAAGTGATACGTAAATGTCGTAGGTCTGGTCACCACCAGTCAATTACAAGGACTTGAAACTCACGTTGCAGGAACAATGACAAAACTTACAAGTAGTTCTCTTATAAAAGTTATAGTTAGGTAAACAGGAAAAACCAATTTTAATTTGCATGTTAGGTGAAAATCTCTCAAAAGTAAACATCAAGGTTGGGGCTCAGCAGTAGAGTGCTCACCTAGCATGTGCTAGGCCCTGGGATTGATCTTCAGCACCATATAAAAATAAAGGTATTGTGTTCAGTTACAACAAAAATAATTTTTTTTTTTTTAGAAGTTAAATGTATTTATCACAGTCTAAGTTTCTTCTTGTTCAACTAACAAAAAAATTAAACCCACCCTGCCCAGACATGGCCTGCAGTAGGACTGAATTACCAAGACAGCATTCTGACAAGATGGGACTGAGTACAGAGAGACAAAAATCAGGGCAGGTCCATATTTCTTGAACCTGTGCCTCATAGATGAGAGTGTGCACCTGCTCATCCACAGTGACAGATCAGAGTACCATTAGTCTCCTGCCCCATGCAGTGTCTTACCTGACCGGTAGCGCTCATCTCGTGACCCTGAGGACCTTCGGCGGTGGTATCGAGAGGCAGAGGAAGGAGTGACAGGAGCCCGGCGCTCTTGAGGCAAAGCTTGATCCACCCCTGGATTTAAGGGAAAACAGCAAAGTGAGGCTGGGGCTGTGCTCAGCAGCTGCAGGCAGCAGATGCCATGGAGCCAATCCCTTGGTGGAATAAACCCAGGCTTCGCCATGCACACAGCGCAGCTGGAGCGGCCCATGGACCAGGTGGGGGTGGGTGTTCATCACAGCGGATGAGCAGCAGGTGAGCATCCTGGGCTGTGGCAGGGGCAAGTGCTCCCAAACGCAGAAGGCCAGCCCTGCCCAGACACCCAGCCTTGAGGAATGCCAGCCAGTGCCCCTTCAGTCACCCCACTACATCATGGGAAGAACAACGAAGTCCAAGACAGAAAAGGTTTTGTTTTGTTTTGTTTTGGTAGTATAAAAATCATAAATCTCAGAAAAATATCCAAAGTCACATTTTATCATTAATGTTCACCTTTAAATAAATCTTTCAAGGGGCTGGAGATGTAGCTGAGCAGCAGAGCAATTGTCTGAGACCCTGGGTGCAACTGTTAATATCAAAAAAGAATCTTACAGGATTTCTTTAAACAACGCTATTCAGGTAACTAGAAGGTACCTACAGGTAGCAAACAGCTTTTTTCACTCCAAAGTAATCACTCTCTGGAAACTTCACACTTTGGAAACTTCATTTGATACTAGGGGTTTTAACAAGATATATTCAAGTACAGTTGTGATGAATTACCAAGAATATCACTTTCATCAGATAACGACGATTCAAAAGATACTGGTCAAAAATCTGACCCAAATCTGCCAATCACAGTTCTACTGTGATAACCTAACAGAAGCAAGGAATAATCCAGATAAAAACTAAGTTGTGTGAGAAAAACTTAAATCATTACAGTTCAAGAATAAGACTTCCTACACTGAGCAGGAATTGCCAATTGTTGCTTCTTCAGAGATAGAGCAATAACACTTGAAAAGAACTCAGGCACTGAATCGTTAAAAAAAAAAAAAAGTTTAGACCCCAATTTCCAGTGACAGGCTCCCACAAAATTTAACTGTCGATTCTGTGGATTAACATTTCTTACTCCGGTGATTTCCATGCCATTTTTCCTAGCATGTTTTTAGGTCCCCTGTGATAGGTCAACTATGTCAGAATCATGAAAACAGCAGTTCCTGCTCTAACGCCACTTGTTAGGCTCTATAAGCTTTAATTAGCAAGCACATCAAGTCATTCACAGTCTGCAGTGACCGAACATTTCAGTTATTGTCTTCAAATGATCTTTTTAAAGCAGACTTTTAAAACATTTTTTTAAAAAATAAAACAGGTGAAGTTTAAGAAATCAGAGTCCTGTCTGAAGACGCGTTGCTTGGTATTTACACTGATTCATACATATGGATTATAATTCTCAAGATTATATACAGACTGAAAACCACAAGGTTGGATGTTAGGAATATTTTGTGTGGTTATAGTATTTGTACCTTTTTGTTGTCTCGTCCTCCAACACATCCTATCTACTGCTGGTCCTTTAAAAGCACTCCCCACACCCCGGCCCCATCAGATGCTTACAACCTGGCGATGGCTTTTCAGCTCGGTGTTCCCGGGAGAGCCCTCCTGGAGCCCCTCCGCTCTACCTTTGGTCATGCAGGTGTGCCTTCATCCTGGACTTGTGTTATTGTGTTGGTCATTCGTTCCTTATGTGTCTTCTCACCTCTCCCTCATATTTTAAAGGGGCACCTCGAGTAGCTTCTGCAGAAGGGATGAAAGACACATGGAGGCCCTACACGTGCCCAGTGTGCACCTCTCTACCTTCACGTGATCGGGTCGGTTGCTCAGATGTGGAATTCTAGGCAAGAGTTACTTTAGTTCATCGCCTTTTGTTGCCATCATTGTTGAAAAACCAAAAGGCCACCCACTCCTGTGCTATAATCCCCACTTGGACCTCTTTGTCGACTTCTCTAATCTCCCCTCTCCTCCCACTGAAGGGGCTAGATGACAGCCGTTCTTCCTCATGGCTGGGCAAATCTTCCACTAGGCTACTTTATTTGCCTGAAGAGACCCACCATCTGGCTAGTGAGTGAACACAGGCACGGGCACCACCACAGACATCCCTAAACCGAGGATGGTTTAGATGAGGATTGGTTTCAATGCCAAGAACAAACGTCTCCAGGTGGTGTGGGCAGAGGTGGTCCCCGTGTACTAGGGGCCATCTCTTCTCCCAGCTCCAGGCAACATGGTACCTAGGGTTTCCAAAAGAATCCTTGTCTACTGGCTTTCTCCAGTTTGCCGAATGAGATGCCACTAACTATGCATTACAACCGTTGGCCATTGTGGCTCCCATTCTCCTATCCTATGGACTTAGGCTTCATCTGTTTGCAGACACGTATCTCAGTGCAGCTTGGGAGGAAGCAGAGGCAAGTGCAACACTCCAACTGCTGGGTTTGAGATGCACCAATCACCAGTTTTTGGGTTTTGTTTTTTAATGTGTAACTTTCAGTCTCAGTAACTCAAACATACCTTCTGGAATTACTCTCACCTCCCCAGCTTACCAGAACGTGCAGTATAGAGTTGTGGGCCACTGTTGGGCTCATTCATGGACCTTATGAAGCTGTCCTCAAACACACTTTTGTATGTAAGTGTTAGGAATACTAAGCTTCATAGGCTGAAATGTAGCATTTACAACAGCTTTTTTTAAAAAAGGGTGGATAAAACTAAATTTAACAGTTACAACAGGTTGCCAGCAACGACAGTGAAACAAACTAGAATATTAGTTCTATTAACTTTAATCTGAGCTTATTCCCAATGAGATTTGAGGTGGCTTAGAAGTATGCTCTGAGGGCTGGGGATATAGTTCAGCTGGCAGAGTGCTTGCCTCACATGCACAAGGCCCTGGGTTCAATCCCCAGCACCACAAAAATATTTTAAAAAAAGTATGCTCTCACAAGAGGAGGCCACCAGCTACAATGTGCTCACTGTGAGAATCCAACCTATGACCACAGAAGGGTCCAGGGTAAGGCAAGGTCATTCTCCTTGTCCGTTCACTAATGGGAACTGAGCAAGCACTGCTGCTGGAACAGATGTCTCCAAACAGCATGAATAATTCACAGAAGAGCCCAGTGTGCACCTGGCATGGGCCTGGCACTCCCAGCTATGTCCAGCTTTAACCAGGTTCACACACTGCTCAAGAGAGCCACAGAGAAGCCTCAACAGCCAGTGTGATCAAGGGCATAAGAGGCCTATTTGGTCCCTGGGAAGGAAGTCGTCCTGAGGACCCTGGGGTTACTGTCCCAATAGATCCAGGTAGGAGGACAAAAAGAGTTATTTCTGCTTAGGGAAAAGCACCACGGGGTCAACAGAGGTATCAAGGTATCTCCCACAGGTATCAGGCATTCTTACTTCAGTGTGCCCAACACCAAATCACCTCCACATCCTAAGAGTGTCAGGGAGAGACCCTGAGCTCTGGATCCTGTCCCTGTGTGTGACCTCAGCAAGTTCCTCCTCCTTTCCAAGGCTGTCTCCCATCTTTACACAGAAATAGTAATGGATAACACTCGTAGCACCAGTTTAAGACTCAATCCCTTTAGGTTCTTAGTGTAAAAGCCACGAGTTAGGAACCCTTAGTTGCCATTTTACTGAGAAAAAAAAAACACAGGCACAGAAGCAAGGTGTGAACTCTGGCAGCGTACACCAGTCAGTCACAATTGCCTTTCCTTTGTGACTGGAGTCTCGCCTGGGTGCTCCCAGATGCCGTTGTCTGAGCACAAGTTGCTCTGGATGCCCTGGTCCCCAGACAGAAGGAATGCCCTGGAGCTGTGCTGCACTGGGTGCTGGGCTCCAGGTGCCACCCCCAGCACCAGAGTGGGTGTTCACGCTCCTCCAGCCACACCTTGAAGCCCTGGGAAGGCACATGTGAGTATTTCCTTAACACTGTGTGAAAGAGACAACACGATGATCCTGTTGGCCCTAATGTCAGGGGACCAGTGGGACAACCATCAGTCTAAAATGATGCCTGAGGCTGGGGATGTGGCTCAAGCGGTAGCTAGCTCGCCTGGCATGTGTGCGGCTGGGGTTCGATCCTCAGCACCACATACAAAGAAAGATGTTGTGTCCGCCAAAAAATAAAAAATAAATATTAAAAATTGTCCAAAAAAATGTTTAAAAAAATAAAATGATGCCCGAGATCAGAAGACCACAGGGCAGTACAGGTGACCCTGGATTATGCTGGATGTTACATGTATTACAGGGGGTAGGGGATCAGAAATTCTAAATTTGGACAGTAAGACTAAAATCTTTGCCGCAGTCTGGCTGGGCACAAAATCACGAGCCACTCACAGCCTTGTAGATTCAAACAGCAATTCTTTATTCCCGAACTCACACCGGCACTCTACACGCACGTTCTGGGGGCAATCCACCAGCACTCTACATCCCAAATACTCTCTCAATCCAGCGAGAACTCAATGGCAACTCAAGGAGCAGGCAGGTGCCTGAGGCAGCAGGATACACCCTATTCCCAGCAGGAATCACCTTAAACCTGGAAGGCTCTAAACCCGGATTGCCCTAAACCCCGATCCGCCCTGGTCCTTGAGCAGGGTCACCTTACTCAAACTTCATGCAATGTCACTGCAAATGACCTGGGCCCAAGGCAAGCCCATTTCCACAATGGAGAGTTCTTCCTCTAAGCAACATGGGGTAGGCTGACAAGGAAATTGCCATGTGTCGTACCTACTTAGCTATGGCTCTCAGCAAATCTTGGTTTTTAATGTATATTTAAGTGAAATCATGAAAGTTGCATGGAGAAACCCTTTAAAAATCAACACAGGATTTAGGATAAGACAATCTGGATCCAAATTCTGGTCTTACTCTACTTGCCTAAGCTTGGGCAAGTCTCTGTGCCTCTAAGCCATACAGTCCGTGCATGCTGAAGGGAGGGTGCAGACATATCATCTGGGAGGGACAGTCAGCTCCTGAGGCCCCCCAGGGGCTCCTGTCTCTTCCCCAGCACTGAGAGCAAGCCTGGGTTCAGGGGGCAGGGGGGGAGGATCCTCTGAGCTCCATGGAAGCACAACACAAGCTGCTATGCACATGAAACCCCCTTTAGATGATTTTCAAAATTGCTGCAGATTTTTCTATAGCTCATGTCTGCCCAGAAACGGTTTCTGAATAGAATCCCTTCTCTTCTAGCACCTAACTATACTTCCTGGTTCACATCACAGCACTTATTTCTACAATAAGTTCTGTCAAGGAATTTGCCAGAAAGTAGTAATTGCCATACACATGGGTAATAAATTTACTACTTCTGCGTTGACGTGGATGAGAACACCATAAACAAGAGTGGAATCTCATCCTAAGCAGTGTCTATACAAACCACAGAAACCCAGTTCTTACACCGTTACTGTTACTGTTACTTTTGTCTTGTACAGACATAGGTCTTCGCCATAAAACTAAGTCTGGTTAATAATCATTTTCCTAATATTTTAACTTATTGGGAACTCATGAATTGGGATAATGGGAAAGATTTAAAACTTTTGGTAGTTTGACATTGTGTCCAACTCCACCACCCTGGCCTTTGATCTATGCTCAGGTAAGCTCAGCTCATCACCAGGATTCTGCACAGGCCTCAGTTTTGTTTTTCCTTCCCCCAAACCCCTACCAGACAGTTGAGGTTGGCACCATCCTCATGGTTAGGTGGACAAACCTAATGGGGTTCCAACTCCAGAAACATGGCATGACACTGGGCTTGGCTGTGATCCCTCTAAGCTACTCAGAGCTATGACAAGGAACCCAATTCATTCAATGCCACAAACACCAGAAAATTCACCTGATCAGACCACCAGCTGTGTGAGACAGGACAGGTCTTAGACAACGGACAATGGCAAACTGCAAGACTGATCCTAAGGACAGCTAGCCCAGAACACGGGTGACCTACCCTCAGCTGATGCAAGTTCATCTCCTCTACCCTTCAAGCTGGAAAGAACCCATGCTAAGCTGGAAGGGCAACACCAACTTGACTCATATTCCCCTGTGTGGGATTATCCTTGTACCTCCATCATCCCCATCTACCATGGGCCCAGGCACAGCTGGACCCTTCAGGGGAGGAATTTGGCACAGGTTAGGAAGAAGTCACTTGGCCCAGCAGACATGGATTCTGTGCCTAGGGAAAAGACGCATCTCAGAAACACAGTGGAATTCTTGAGGGAGGATGAAAATACCAAGCCAATTGCTTGACACTCAGTACCTGCCACTGGGCAAGCACAGCAGCCATCTAGTGAAGAACCAGAACAGACCAACGACAGGACAGGCTCAGGCAGCTCTATTTTCTAGCGAGAATAAACAGCATTTTTTTTTTTTTTTTACTTTTTATGTGACCAAAGCACAAAATCCACAAGTGCCAAACACTGCTAACTGTGGGAAACTTCCTCCCTCACTACCCAGCCAGAGAAGCAGCAACTGCATTTCAAACAGCTTCCTCCTATTGGCCTAGGAGAAGGGGTCAAGGTGAGCTGCTGCAGTTACAGAACTCCCAAAGAGCAGCTTATCCTCAGAGCCCCAAACACAAGGGTTCTCAAGTCAGTTTTGAAAATATTGGCAAAATACAATTCATCTACTTAGGAAGTGCTAAAGTCCAAAATCATGTTATCCTTTGACAGTCCTGTTGCTGATTAGCACTCAGGTTAACATTTTCATTTAAGCTTCTCCGTATCCAAAATAAAACTACAACTGTCATCACAGATGATATCTGAAGCAGGGGGTTTAAGGTGCTACACATCTGAGTGCTGAACCCTGGGGCACTGACCTCAGCTGGACCAATCTCTGAATGTCTTCTTGTAAAGTGCAAAGAAACACTGCCAGGCTTGCCATCTGTGTCCTACATGACATGGTGCAATGGGCAGAGCTGCTACCTGAAGAGTCTGGAGAAACCAGCTGCTGCCCCACTGTCCTCCAACCACATGCAAATTACATGACTGGCCGGCAGGCACCTGCCAGCTGGCAAGGGAATTAGACAGCATCTGTGGCCATCCCATTCACCCAATACTTGTTGAACGTTGACTGTGGAGGGAAGTAGGGGCCCTTGAGTAGTTTATATCCTATTGCAGTAGGGGTGAGGGCAAATATCCACCTTTCAGTAAGAACTATTCAACTACAATTTGGGGGAGTATTTCAAAAGTAGGATGTTGAGAAGACTAGGATCTGCGATCAGCCTGACAGGAGGGACCAGGAGAACAATCCTTGAGAAAGCGACATGTGAGTTGAGCATTCAACCACACCTGGGTGCAGGCAAAGGGCACAAGCATACACAGAATTCCTAACATGGGGTGCAGTGTGGTCATCTGGGGAAGATGCTGCAGAAGCTGAGAAAATACAGGGCGGCAGGAGGCACAACACAGTGACCAATACAGTGTAACCAAGTTCCAAGGAGGGCTATCTGGGGTCTCCAGGATAAACATACGAACTCAGACTACAACACACAGCACCTGCTGAGGGAGGCTGAAAGGAAAACAGCAGCAAGACAACGAATGACTGGCTCATAGTAGCCAAATGTACCAAGACCTCAAGCTCCCTTTTTCTATACCTAAGCAAGAAGCCACCTGTTGAAGAGTCATCAGGCTCAGCTTGGTGAAGTACCCTGGATGCAGGTAAATGGCTCCATGCTGAGACGCATTTCACGGACAGCCATGCAATGAATGCCACCAAGCTGACACACCAAGAGAAAGGAGGACTGCATTTGGGCAAGGAAAGCTTACTATCATGGTAACACTTAAATCTTACTACTTTCCATCACCATGATGGGTGTCCTTAAAAGCAGTGAGGACTCATTATACATGTCAACACTATGTTACCAAGACATCCTGAAGGCTGCTAGATGCTGGATTCCATTTTCTATCTTTACAAGTTTAATTACATGTAGAGATTGATAAAAGATGATTTTGAAGACACTGCAGTGACAAACTCCAACAGGGCAAGCACCAAATGGGCGAATTTCCCCAAGTAGTATCTTAGAAATGATTTTCAAACTCTTTTCCTTGATGACACAATTCTATTTCTTTATGGCTTCCGTCACACATCGATATCTAGGTCTGCACTCGGTCTTTCACTCACCCAAGACAGTCATTTCCAGCACCTGTGTCTCCAACATCATTTAGACCCATACCCTGAGCAGCAGCAGGAAACACAGAAGGCAATGCTGCATCTGGAACTGTCTCCCTGGAAGGAGATCACTGCTTGGCAGTGCCTAGCTCTAGCCCTCCATTTTGGGGGAATGCCGTTATAGTTCATAATTATATGTCCCAAATGACATCTTAAGAAATATTCCTGAAATGCTTTTTTAAAGAAATTGTAATATTTTCTTTGGTAAGTAGAAATGGCGGGGGGGGGGGGGCCTAGGATTGATAGCTCAGTGGTAGAGTGCTTGCCTAGCACATGTGAGGCACTGGGTTTGATCCTCAGCACCACATAAAGGTATAAGAAGGGGTATTAAAACAGAGGTTCTTATAGGAGGTATACAGATGCTTAGGAGTAACTGAAACAAGGTATTTTTCATACAGATCCTATACAGAAACAATTATTTCCCCAATAGGGCCAAAGAATTCTCTGCTTTAGAAACATCAGTTTTACTTACTGCTTCCCAGGAAATAAAGTCCTGGAGGAGGAATAATTGCTCACCCAAGGGCAACCTTCTCTAAAGCAGTAAATACTCCAGAGTAGCTGGGATCCAAGCCTCTGTCCTGAGACAGGACATCTGAGCTGAACTGGGCAGGGCTGGACAGAGGGCTTCTCTTTGTGAATGGAAGTGAAAGGCCAGAGCTCAACACCAAGTTCTATTTTTACTACATTTTAATCAGATGTTTTGAAATGGACCTCACAGCTAACATCCAGGGTAGTCTACTCATCAATCCTGCATCTGTCCCCCAGGAGAACTGAAGGGTCAGCAAGGTCACTGGGAGGTCAAGCCAAAGCCAAGACAGCTGGGATGTCCACATTTGAGATTATGGAGGCCACCTGAGATAGTGATGTCAGTCTCCTTACTATCTGTGTATGTTCAAGCAATCCACTGAAGTATAACCCAGAACCTCAATCTAAAACTTCAACCTACCAACACTTTACCTATTAAAAGGGCTGGGGCTCAGCAGAACAGTGCTCGCCTAGCATGTTCGAGGTGCTGGGCTGGATCCTCACCATTACATAAAATAAAATAAAGGTATTGTGTCCAACTATAACTTAAAAAGAATTTTTTTTTAAAGTGCATTTAAGTCAACTTAGGCCTCAAGAACTTCTTATACACAAAGTACCAAAATTATTGACCTTTTGGGGGATCCTTACCTCCAAGAACACTCAGATTTACTGTTTTTTCTATTTAAAAAACCTGTGATTTTGCTCTTTGGAGATAGGAATATGGTAGTTACAGATCCCAAAGTCACTGCCTTGGAGCACTTCTTGGAGTCCAAGGTTTCCTCATTCTTCCCTGGATTTTGGGCTATGAGACAAAAGCTAGAAGGCCAACATTTTCAAGCATTTCCTAATTTGTCATGCATCCTCCCTGAGTGCTGCGTACAAGGTGCGGGTGCTCCGCTGAGGCCCAGGGCTGCAGATGGGGGCACTCTGCTTGAGTAGAAAAATCAAACAGCCCCGAGGGGCGCTCGGGGCCTGGAGCCCCGTGGCCCAGCAGCAGGGCAGGAGCGCCCTGGGCCTGTCCTACACCGGGGCGCAGGCGTGGGGCCCTGGACCCTTCCACGCGCCCCTGCGCTGGGGTTTCTGCCCTCAGCATCGCAGCGCTCACCGAAACGAAAGTAAAACAGAGGCCGGTTCCCCGCGGCGCTGGCCGCCCGCTCCCGGGCGGCGGCTTCTCGGACGTCGCACACGCCGATGTGCGCGGGGCGGAACGTTCTCCTCGTGGCGCCTTCACTGTGCTGCAGTCTACACCGAACCACGGCAGCTCCATTCGCTGCTGTAACAAGTTGAAAAAAAACTAATTAATTCAGACTTTAGTTTTTTTTAAATTTGTTACAGCGCTGAGCAGAGCTGCCGACCCCATGCAGAACAGCACACAGACCACCAAGGGGACCGCCAGGCGCGGGCGCCCCAGCACCTGCCAGGCTCCAGAACCGTCCTCTGGCAAAGCGAGGAACTGCTTCTGTTTCACTTTTGTTTGGAAGGACAAAGCAGCAAAATCCAGCTGTGTCCAAAGCCCTCAGTTGGCCCACCAGCCTTCCTCCGGTAGGACAAGATACCCACGAAAGTGGCGTGGCCTTTAAGAGCCATCCTCAAGGAGTCCTAAGGAGGAAAGGGGAAAAACTCCACGACACCAACTCTCTCCCCATGCTTTCGCCCAGGGGCTCCAGCCATCTACAGGCTTCTCCCAGATTAAAATAATAATAATAATACTCCTTTACTTCCTGAACCAGACCACAGAAAACCCAATCCTTCAGCTAATGCTGCACAACCAGGCTGCTTCTCCATCCACTTCCTCAAAAATCAAAGAGAACAGTTTCAAAACAAAACTCCAAGCACAGCAGAAACTCAACACACAAGTTCCCTTAAACATAAGGCTTCTGGAACTCTCCTTACCATGCTAACTCCACCACTCCAGGCAGAGCCAGCAGAGAACAGCCCTGGGGTCCATTCAAGTGTGGACATGGGTATTCTTAGACTTCTTAAAATTGTTTCCATGGTATAAACTGAACAGTTTTCACCTTTAAAACGCATGCTCTCATCCTTTTTCCTTGAGGGAAAAGAATTGCTTGCATTAGCTCTCAGTCATTTCCTAAAGCCCAGTGAATACCCAGGGATCTCACAATGAACTGAAGTTACACAGAACTGAGGTGTTCACACTCCATCCTAGCACCATTTCCTTCTACCTCCAACTTCCACAAGCCAGCTCAAATGCAAAGAGGTTCTCAGATCCACACACTTAAAAATGCCAGAAGGCAACAGACTTGGTAGTCTTTAAGAAGCAGTAACACAGTTTACAACCTATCTCAAAACACAAGCAACCTTAATTTCATAATTCTAGGCAGGATATAATTTCCTAGATTCCTCATCTAATGATATCCACAAAAATCCTGTATTAATTTAAACAATCAATAGCAATAATTAACTCATAAACCAAAATCATTGTTAAAACACTAATGCTCTTACATTTTCACAATTACAGCATTTCAAAATAATGTATTATTGATCTCCATCTACAGAGGAAAGACCTATTAAATTTATTAGGCATACTTATAGAAAAACCCTACATGACTTCTATATCCATATGAGTAATTACACAAGGAGTTGGATGTGGCCAGTGCTCACATCAAATGAGCGACCTTCACACGCAGATTTGGAACTAAGGATGGATTTGCTTTTCATCTTGCATGTTGCGGTTAACTTTAAAAACTAAATGATGTATTTATGCTACTTGATGAAGGGTTACGTACTCGGAGGCTGAGGAAGGTAGGCGCCAATTAATTTTGACCTCTTCTTTTCATATCCCTTTTGTGTGATGTCACCTGCAAGAGAAGGAAAAAGAACAGTTTCAATGAATACAGTTGTTCATTTGTGAAGTCTAATATACCCACAGTTATAATCTCATTTGCCTTACAATTAGAATTTAAAAAAGGAAACTCTGATGTCATTCACCTTGACTTCTCCCCCTGCCCTTAAAAAAAAAAAAAAAGTAAAAAAAAAAAAAAAAAAATCACAGCTCTCCTGTTACATAAAACTCATTGGCTCAACACACACTTGCCACGGCTCCTCCTGGCTTGATTTCAGCTCCTAGAGTCCAGAATTAAATCTGCAATCTCATGCGCAACTGCCAGTGCAGAAGTCCACCCGATCTGCACAAACCCTCATGAACTCAATCAACAGTGGACAGCAACGGTCTAGGCTGGTAATAGCCAGCCGACACCATTGCTAATCACATCTCCCTCCACTAATAAGATTTATTTTTAATCAGGCGTGTAAGTCACAAGGACTTTAACTGCCACGGTATTTTTGAAAACTAAGTAGTATGAAAGGAAGCTTTAGATTAAACAAAGAATATGAGGCCTAACAAAATTCAGAATATACGAGAAAGGTGCAGATTGTTCAAATAATGCTCAAACGTTAAAGCTGAAGATTTGCATAAAGAAGACAGGGAGGTCAATACTGTGTTTAAATTTTTTCCAGGTGATAACCAACTAAGTATATGGAACAAAACCACCTTTGTAAACATGCGACGCTTTTTTTTTTTTAAGTTATAATCCCCAGTGCACACTGATTTTTGCCCTTCATTTTGGAATCTATTACATTTTTTCCTAATATTCTGATCAAACCATTCTTTAATGAGTAAAAACTTCAGATTTCAATAAAAACATGGCAAATAAATAGTTACTACAATGCCATGCACAGATGTAACTTTGCTCATTCTGGTGATGTATACCAAGTATAGGACATGGCCCTGTGCACCGGAGGACTAACTCATAGCTCACTGTACGTGTTCACCACATCCCCAGCAAAATGCAGAGCCAGTACTTAAACCTGAAACCGTAAAGAAACAGAAATGTGTGGAATATGCAATCCTTTGTTAAGCATTTACAATGCTGAATGTTATCTAGTCATTATGAAGGTACTTGTTCAAAAATTAATCAAGCCAGTTGTCACGTTTGTGGTGCACTGTACACTGCAGTCATTTCATCACTGAGACTGTCATTTGGGTTTGGAAGTGCCCCATTGAATCTTTAAAAGCGATATCCCAATCTCACCATCGCCTCATATGTATTTATATTCTCTGGAATATTTCTGTGAGTTATGAGTAAAACAAGGGACGGGAATGCTGTGTTAAGAGTAGTGGCGGTGGCGAGGTTTACTTTCCCACTTTACCCTGTTTCTCTCTGCAAGTGACTACACTTGTAACAACCACAGGAAGTGCAGGGGGTTAGGCTTTTAGAAACCTGACAAAAACAGTCTGAAGAAGAAATAAAGCCCCTGAAAACCACAGTTTCCATCAAGTCTCCATGGGAGTCCAGGCCCATCAATCACAAGGACCTGGTCCATGGGTGGCCAGCCCCACCCCTGGCTGCTCCAGTTCAACACCCTGGAGTGTAGAATGAAGAAATCTGACTTTCGGGGGATTGATTAGGGCAGGTTCTGGGTGCCAGAGGCTGCCCGCTCTTGCTCATAGGATGCTTTACCCTTAGATGGCAAAACAGTGCTCAGCCCCCTTGGGAAAACCCCGAGAAAGCAGCAGCCCTGAGCCTCTGCAGAAGCTGATCACTCACTGCGCTTCACCACCAGCTTTCCCCTAACCACTCTCTGAAAACAGAGCCACTGTTAGTTTTCATAATTGTGATGCTGGTTAATCCATTTCGTCTCCTGCCCAGTATTTAGAAACAACCAAGACCATGGATTGATTCCTCAGGTACAGGGAACACCCATAGAAAAATGAAGGACCCGGAATAGATAAGGAAACAAGGACCCGAGCTTTTGTCTCCTAGTTGCTTTGGGCAATTCCACGGTCGAGTCCAAGCCCTGGTAAGCCACAGTCTCACACTACATTTTGATGTGCACCTAAGCTTCAGCTCAAATTTCATTAATTCTTCAGTTGAACATTGAAGTAGAAAGGGATCCTCCTAAGTTTTAATACAGGCCAACTTCAAAGGAAACAAACTTTGAACTCTGCCTTACGTGGAATTAGGTCTTACTTTGGAAAGCTCGATTACTAAGAATTTAAGCCTAAGAAAAAGTAAGCACATTTCCCCTGCAGCCCAGGACTCCCTAGGAGATGCTCAAATGGGGCTAACCTGTGTCCTCGGTTTCCCCTCCCCAGACTCAGGCAGAAATCCCAGATTGAGAAAGGGCTAAACAAAAATATGATTGACATAGTATTTCATGTGGTTTGATCACTACATCGTGCCCACTGAGGGATCAGCATATAGAAGATTTCTAGACATTACGGAATCCCAGGGTACCTTCATCTCTCCACTTAGGAGCGGGTTAGGGGAGAGACTTCAGAATGACTTCCACATGCCATGCACTTTACCCAAATCAGTCTGCAAACTAAGTCACACAGGCCAAGTCCATGTTCTGGCCTGTCCCCTTGTGCTATGGCAGCAGAGTGCAGTACCTGCAAATGGGCTGGTATCAAGCTACAAAGCCCAAACTCCCTCTAGTTTGGTGCTTTACAGAAAAACCCCTGCCCCAAATGTCCTAAATAATGTTTTATCCCTTAAAATAGATTTTGCAGGTAGGAAACAAAGGCACAGTAGTACTTTTCTCTTGCCCAGGAATGCAAATGTTAGGCAAAAAATATGTAACTCCAAAACTCTTTTCCATTAAAACCTAGAATGTTCCACTCTAGGCAAAGCTGGTATATTTGGTGTTCAGAGACCAGATTCTGGTTTTCCTGGTGCTGCTCCTGCATGCTTGCCCTGGATATCCTGCCCAGTTCTGTTGAAGGCTAGGCGTTCTATGTAGGGGAAAGGGCAGAGAAGAAAACTCTTATTATTGAAAAGTGACAAATAATGGTAGAACCCTTGGATCTCCCCTGGGTTCAACCCACAGTACTATCAAAAAAAAAAAAGTAGTACCAAAAAAGTAGAGTTAGATGTCAGGTATCTAGCCAGATGATAGTACATAACAGATGACAAATACATGGCAATAGATAATGCATAATAGGTGATACATAATAAAGGATGGGTAGATAATAGGTGATTGACAAATAGGAAAGACAGGTAGGACGAATAGATGACTGCCTCAGTTAGAAGCTAGCTGGTTGACTTTACAAAGACATCTGCCTTCCAGACAGCTCCTTGGTTTCTGACCAGGGCTTGTGCAAGGTAACCAATGCCCTGTACACATTATGGAGATACAGTGAGCTTTGCAAGCACCTGGGCTCCTCTTAATTCTCCATCAGCTCAGGCTGATCTACCAGGGCTTCTCTTTCTCTCCTCTGCACAGCTGATCTGTGCCAAGTACAGTCTTCAGGATGAAGCTACATAAAGTAAAGGCACAAAAGCAACCAGAAGGGAGCACTTCACCTCAAGCTTTTCTGCAAGGCTTTGTTTCACATCTGTTATTCCACACAGCAAACCCTGAGGTTTAAGGGTCAATTGATGTTCTTTGTACCAGTGAAGCCCAAGGAACGTCACTCAAGGATATTTTCAGTGTCAATTTCAATCAATAGAAAAAGACTTTTCAGTTCTGAAAAAATTAGCTAATTCTAAATTCGTATTTCAAGACTTTTGCTCCTTCAAAAGCACTTGCTAATGTCAGAAAGACTTGAACCACAGAATCATTTGCTTGAATATTTTCCACAGCAAGTTCCAAACAGCATATTTTCTATGCTTCAATACTCAAGATACCCTTTTATTTAACTCCCTTCTCACAGTAGGAATAAGAAGGTACAACAGAAAAAGCCAGTGAAGAAGTTTCAACTTCAGGGATGGAAAAAAATAGAAGCTTTCTTATGAAGCACTGACTACTTCCCCAAACATGCTACTTATATTATTCTCTAAGAAGTTCCAGAAGGCCCCAAGTTTCAGCACAGACATTGAGATTTATGTTTGTTACAAAGAAGAGATTTATAGACAGGTCATAAACTGAAAATGAGTAAAGCAAAATCTTCAGTTTAAGGTTGAGTCACACGTGGGAAACACATCCTCCCCCCCCCCCCCCCC
>NW_026000048.1:958016-1022020 GCF_001458135.2 Marmota marmota marmota
CCCGTCCCCTAAAAGGGGAAGAATCCCTTTTACTTATTCCATTGTTCGTGTCAGGAAAGTGAAGTGAAAGTTGGCCCAGCAAATGCACATGACAAGAGGCTCCCTCAGCTCCAGTTCTTCATCCCAACCTCAGGCCGGAGGGCAGACTTGGACTCAACTGTAATTTGTGCAAGGCCAACCAGTCCGTGCACGTCCGCTCACAGTGTGGAACCCTGGAGAGCCACGTGGTCCTCAAGGGAGAAGACCTGTGAGCCACACAGCTACTGCCTCAGCTGGGATTCGTTCTGAGTAAACAGACCAGTCTGACTGCGATCATTTCCATTCTCGGTATCAGGAGTTAGTTTTATTATTTAAGGCTGAAACAAATGCTTTATATAACAAAGCCGTCACTTCCATGTTTGGAATTTCATGGCTGGCAGGAGCCTTCCTAATGCTGCTCTCCCCAGTCAACTGCTTTATAAGGCTTAGGGAGCACCTTTGAGGTACTCTCCCACTCCTGCAGATGCAGGAGCCTGGGATTTTAGCCCTACAATAAGTTTTCTTTTCTCCAAAAACAAAGTATGGTGTCCCTGGCAGCTTTTGCATGCACCATGCACCTGCCAGGGAGAGGAGAGTGAGACAGACCTAGAGTCTCCTCTAACAGGGGTCCTGGACTGGTCAAGTAACCCATCCGTATCATTTTCCTCATTGATAAAGTACAGGTAACACCACCCATTCATCTCCTATAGTTGAAAAAAGCAAACGATAGAATGTAAAAAAAAAAAAAATCTCAGTAAAGCACGGAATTAAAAAAAAAAATGTTTTGAAAAACCCAAGTATTTCTCCAGTACCTGTTAAGATGTTCAAACTCATGACTTTCCCACTGGATAAGAGGTGTGAAAGCAGAACTGCGAGGTACAGTAGCAGGTACTTGGTGAGCATCACACCACTACAAGGGACTAAAGGAGCGGCCCCTTTAGGGCTGGCAACGCCAAAGAAAAGAAGAGCATTAGAGATCTTGA
Source organism: Marmota marmota marmota (assembly GCF_001458135.2). NCBI lineage: Eukaryota > Metazoa > Chordata > Mammalia > Rodentia > Sciuridae > Marmota > Marmota marmota. Next base: position 959,018 of record NW_026000048.1, read on the forward strand.
TCAAAATCAGAATCTTGATCCCTTCAGAATACTTTTTGTTGGACAGGGTGCTCTCAGCGATAGATCTCCTGCCCAGCATGATCAAGGACCTGGCTCAATCCCTAGCACTGCAAAGGAAAGAATGCATTTACTTTTCTTAGATACCTCTGTTACCACCAGTTCCCTGCCCCGCACAACAACTACAGGGCGTGACGATGACCACTGTACTTTCCAACTGCCAGCCCAATCACTTGAAAAACGGGCACGTGGCCATGTAGATGTGTCCACTTAAGACGCATCCAGTGCTTCTCACTGCCTTTAGGATCAACAGACTCCTCCCAAGCCACAAACCCTGCAGCCTCAGACTGATTCACACTTCACCATGTTGTCTTTATTATCCATACCCCTGTGGTTATCACCCAGGCTCATGCCTCACTCTGAAGGTAAAATGTACAAATTCACATTCCATAAAGGGATTTTAAAAAGGCAATCAGGACCCACTCAACACTTGCACTGAGATTACAAAAATCACCAAAGCTTATTCAAATACTTGGTAGGAAGTAGAAAAATTAAACTACAGAACAACATAATCAGGGATTTTTAAGTGTACATTAATGGTCATAAGATTCCTTGAAACCTTTAGTTAATGGTATAGACAGAAAGGAAATATGTATTTTAAGTGTGCTACTCTGAAAATCTTTAGCCAGTCAGGTCCCAGACCATTTGCAGTTTTATTGTTCTGCTCTTCTGTATTTTTATACATCCCCCGTAGTTTCTCTCTTCAGGATGTCAAGAACTCCAATGGTAAGAGGGATTAAAGAAAATAGCCTGTTTGGATTCTATTCTAAAACAAAAGAATAAGAACAAGAGAAAAACACCCGCATAAGTTCACGAGTGTGCAGCAGACTCGAAAATAACCTTCTAATGTTCAAGGCAATTAAATCTTAGTACCAAAAGTCCCTCAAGAGCTTAAAGATAGAAATTCCAGCACCACTCCTCAAAGTTTCAAAATGCTGTTACAATGCATCATAAATACTGTCCCATGCACTGGGGTTGAGATGACTTCCTACCCTACTGCATCAACACCAACCATGTAGGTCCTTGCTGAGATCAGTATGAGAAAGGGTCCACATAAGACCCCTGTGTGACACCCCAGTGGCCCTCCTAGTCAGTCCAGATTTTAAAATGCTTGTTTCAAGAAAAATTGCTATAATAACTTGCTAATATTTCTGTAAATGAGCAGCTTCCTCAGTACTTTCAGGAATTTAAGTATCTTCCCTTTAATCAAAAAGGAAAAAAAACTTCCACTCTGTAGGAAGGTAGATGTTAAGACCAAGTATAAAATAAAGCTACTTCTACTGCTCAAGACGTAGGTTTCCAGTATGAAGACCTCCCGTCTCACCAGTGACTTGGTTTTATTGCGTATTGGGCTGTTTTGGAGCAGGAAGGCAAGGGTGATGAAAAGCATCCTCCAGTATTTCTAGCTAGACATTCAGAAACCCATGTGGAGAACAGGACAGGTCAGCCCAGCCCTTCCTCATTGGCATCTCTTGGTGCTCTGTGTCTTCCAATTCCTCACAAGCCTCATGAGCAAGCCTGCTATCGATCTGATACTCTCAGGCACACAGCCTGGATTTCATTCAGATTAGAAAGGGGATAAATACACAAGGAAAATGAGGAGTACCGATTATCTAAAATGAGTTGGACCCCAAGACGCTTCACACTATGTCACCTACATTGCGTACTTCAGGAGGTAACAATCTCAGCCTGTCAGATACCTGCCACAGGATCCAAACTGCAGGCAAGTGTCAATGCCAAGAGCTACAAAACAGGGAGGTCCTCCCACCACCCATGCAGGGATGGACATGCACACCCCACTGGGAAGGACATCTGTGCCATGTGTGAAGTGAAAGGACAATTTGAAAAAAACCCAAAGCCCACTGTCACTGCCAGGACATAAGCAGTCACTCTGGGTCAACCCTCAGTGATCAGTACAGATGGCCTCTCTCAGGAACCAGAGGATGAGCCGTAGGGAAGGTCATGGAACCAAAAGACAGAACCCACTCCTGAATCACAAGTGTTCTCTGGAACACTGACACTGCAGAGTCAGGAAAACTACTGCTTAATCGCTTTGGCAACTGGAAGAAAAGGGCTAGCACTGGTCAACACAGAAGTTCATTTCAAGCAAGAAACTTCAACACTAAGAAGAGCAGGCCTGTGAATAGTCGCGCATGTCGGTGCAGCCAAGTGCTGATGAGCCAAGGACCCAGAGGCAGAGGAGCCTTAGCTTTGCACAAACTACCATCCCGATGTTTCAGAAATATAGCCACAGAGTTTGAATTGTTTTCAGCGTCCTTTAGGCAGCTGCACTTAGTAGATATGGCCCTTTTGTTGCCCAAGTCAAAGCACTAATAAGTCCAAGCAGTCCATGGGGCTGCCTTAGCCCATCTGTATGTAGCACCAGGAAGGGGAGCTCACATGTGCTGAGCTGGCAGGTCACCCATGCCTGCACCAGAGCACCCCAGGGAGATTCAGAAACGTAAGCTCCACAGCGTTTGTGAGTATGAGGCAGGGGTTTGAAATTCCCTCAAAGTTAAATCACAGCACGTGATCCTTCAATCCGACTTCTAAAGGAAATGGATTTGCACCCCATGTTCATGGTAGCAATATCTACAGCAGACAAAATGCAGAAACAACCCATGTCCATCAACGGATAAAGAAAATATGGTATATGTGCACAATGGAATATATTTTGATCTTTAAAAAGATGGAAATCCTGCTATTTGCAGTAACAGATGAACACGGGTCACATGATGCCGATTGTGATACACCCGACACAGGAAGCAAAATACCATATGACCCCATACATATGTGGGACCTAACAGAAGAACTGAAGCGGAATGGGGGTTACTACCACGAGAAGAGAAAAAGATGGTGAAAGGAAACACTTTGGAGGAATTATGGAGATCTAACATATGACACGGTGACTAAAGTGAATAATATACTGACTACTTGAAGTCTGCCCATTGTGTGCATCGTAAGCACTCTCACCACACCAGTCCACGACATGGAGTGAAAGATACGTTAACTAGTTTGCTCGATCATCATGACTTTCATAACATGAAAACCAAAACGTCACATTGGACACCTCAGTTTTTTGTCAACTACACCTGAAAGCTGGTTAAAAGGTGGTGCTACAGGGCTGGGGTTGTGGCTCAGTGGTACAGCACTCGTCTAGCATGTGCAAGGCCCTAGGTTCGATCCCCAGCGCCACATAAAAATAAGTAGAATAAAGGTATTATGTCCAAATACAACTAAAAAATAAATATTAAAATTAAAAAAGGTAGTGCTATAAATGAATATACAAAACTAGGCTATTTTACATTAGGTGTTAGCCATGCCACTTATATATTTTCTAGAGTAGCCATATTTTATGATTATTACATAATATATATGGCATAAAAAATAAACCAAGCCAGACATGGTGGCACTCACCTGAAATCCTAGCACCTGGGGAAGCTGAGGCACAAGAACCACAAATGAGGCCAGCCTGGAAAACTTAGCGAGACCCTGCCTCAAAATAAGAATGACTAAACTCAGTGGTAGAAGGCCTCTGGGTTCTATTGCCAGTACTGCAGAAGGAAAAAAAAAAAGGAAAAAACCCAACCCCCAAATTCCGAGGTAAGTCCCCAAGAATAGTAATGAGCCACAAGCCTCAAAACAGCCCACCACCTACCAAACATGTCTTGGGGATCTGCCCCCTAAACAGGAGGAACAAGGATGAGGGCACATTCACAGTGCCTTTCCAGAGGAGACAGGAAGGCTCTGGCCACCAGCACTGGCAGCTTTAGAGAGCTCTGTGCAGATGGCGAGCAGAAACCTGAAGGCATCTAAACGCCGCCTCTGTGTGGGGCAGAGACTCCACCAGCTTTAGAGGGCAAGTCCAGGTTCCGCATCCCCCTGGTGAAACACTACTGCAGGAAGTGGGTTTGGGATCTGCAGTAGCTCCTGGTGCTGGTCCTGGAGCCGCCTTGGTCCCACTCTTGATATTCTGGAGCCCATGAGCCTCCTTGTCCCGGCTTCCACCAGGGGGTGTTTATGCTGAAATTCATGGTCATGCTTTCTTTTAAACCTCCTTGGAGATGAAGACTCACTGAAAGTCATGAAGAAGGTCACACACACCCTTCCCCAGCCTGCACACCCTTCCCCAGCCTGCCCATGTTTAGCAACCTGCACAGCTAAAGTACATCCCCTCAGCCAGGAGGAAGGTAGATATAAGCCAGCACTCAGTCCCCAGCTACACATGCACCTACACGCGTTGTCATGCACCCATGCACACTGTACATGCTTGCAAGAGTTCTTTTATATGCATGCATGTGGATGTGTTGTCAATGTTGTGTGGTGCCTCATGTATGCATGAGCATGTCTGATCTCCCCAGTACACACAGGTGTGTACATATATAGCATGTTCAGGGATGTAGATGCCCATGCTGTGTCATGTATGCATGTGTCTGATTTGCCTATGTACAGGTTATGTGCATGTGGTAGCATGGCCACACGTGTACGTCTGCATTGTTCATGTAGTGCCAAGTCTACGTTGTATATAGTTGTGATTTTCTCAGTTAACTTCATGTAACCCCCACCACAATCAAGACACTCAACTGTACCTTCCCAAGACTTTCGAGCCACCAGCCTCCACTTGCCCACACCCATCCTAGTCCCTGGCAACCGCTAGTCTGCTCATCTCCTTATGGTACTTCACAAATGTATGAGGAACCCTGTAGTGTGCGCCCAATGAGATGGGCTCAGTATTGCAACATTTCTGCAGAGTTCTCCAGGCTGCTGTGCACAGCAACATTCTCCACTTCTCACGGATGAGGGTCTTCCACAGCCTACATTTGTTTAACCACTCCCCACTGGAGGACATCTGGTGACTTCCAGTTTGTCAATACTATGGACAACATTGCTGTGAACTTGTTAAGAAATGTCTACAGGTTTTCATTTTTCTTGAACAAGCATTCAGGAGTGCAATTCCTGGGTTATGTACATTTCATTTGCGTTTCAAAGAGAGCTGGGAAGCTTCTCTCCAGAGTGAGTGTACCATTTCACATCCCACCATGACCATCAGTGTGTGCATGAGTGAGCCAGCTTCTCTGAGTCCTTCCCAGCACACTGGGGTTACCACTTTAACCTTAGTCATGCTGATGGTTGGTGAGAGCTATGACTGGCTTTGATATTCTTCCGATGCCTGAAGATGCCGAACTGTATCAGTTATTCTCCATCTGCATATCCTTTTTCATGAGATATCTGGACATATTTGTTGCCCATTTTCTAGTTGGGTTCTTAGTAACTTTTCTGTTTGAGTGTTTTGCAGACAAGGGATTGAATGCCAGGCCTTGCACATGTTAGGCAAGTACTCCACTACTGAGCCACATCTCCAGCCCCAGTGTTCTTGGTATTTTGCAGATACAAATGTTTTATCAATTTTATGGGCTGCAAATATCTTTTTCCAGTCTTTAGTTCCCTTTTCACATCTTCTTTCAGTGAGCAAAAGTTAATTTTGATGAAGTCCAATTTGTGAACTTTTTTTTTTTGAACCATGCTTTTGGTTTCAAATGTAGGAACTTTGCACCTGTTCCAAGTCTTCGTAATTTTCTCCCAACTTGGGTCAGGTCCCAAGGTGACCACGTACTAAGCCTTTTGGTCTGGTCAGATCACAGCCTTCCTGGCTCTCAGTTTCCCTATCTGCACAATGAAATGGCCACACCCAGGTCTGTGGTCTCTCTGTGCCCTGCACTGAAAGCAGGTGGGCAGAGGGGACCAGACAGGGAAAGCTGGCCCAGGGCTACCAGGAGGTGAGGTGTGGAGAGGCAGAGAGAGGTCAGGGAGGGAGGAGAACAGCACAGTCCAGGGGCACCAGAGGCCACTGCTAAGACAGACGGGCTAGGAGCAGCATAAGGAGGGAAACGGCCACAGACTGCAGGAGGCCAAATGAAACCGTTTACAGCGGGAATTCCCTCGGGTTCTTCAGAGAATGAGCAAGAAAATAGAAGACAAGAAGCTGCAGGAAATGGGAAAATTTTAATATAGCCTAAATAAGCGGAAAATATAACAAGTTTTCTGAGTGTGGAGTTTTGAATGTCCACAGTGAGCTGGGGACTCTCGGGTCCACAAAGTGGGGCCTTGTTAATAACTTTCCAGCACTCAGGATACAGACTCCTGGCCCCTGGGCCCAGGCAGCCAGAGCTTCCCATGTGCCCCTCAGTCACAGACCTGCCCATCATGAATCAGGCCCTGTCTGTGGGGATAGAACATTCCCCCTGCCGGCCTGAGTGATGAAGGTGGCCTGCTCAGCTTGAGCCCCGAGGCTGTCAGCTCCAAGAGCCCCAGGAGTCCCAGAGCAGGGCACCAGGAGGCGATGTCAGTGTGGATGGGAGGCGGTGCTGGTCATGATGAGGCTGCCCGCACAACATCCTGCCTGTGGGCACCTCCCCTACCCAACCTCCCTCCCACATCAGGGCACAGAGCACACAAGCAGATGAGCATCTGGGGGACATGCTTGTATCTTATCCTGGTGAAGACCTGGGAGGGATCCACTCAACAGAGTGAATTCTGATCTTTCAAACTCAATTCTCGACTCCCTCTGAGGCAGAGGACGGGCAGAAGTCATTTCTCTGGAGCACCAACAAGGTGCTCGACTGAGATTTGAAAGTACTTTTACATTGCAAGTCAGTTTTTCACATGAATATGTATGGACTAAACATAAGAAAAATAAACCCATCACTAGTTGGATCAACCAAATTATGAGGAAATATTTATATCCATACTTTTTCCGTTATTAAAAAAAACCTTTCTAGTACAATGAATGTAAGGGCAGAACTGGAGGAGTAGAAACCAGGAGCCCTTCCCCCCCCCCACTAAAAACTATTTTTAAATACTGGTCTGTTTTTTTTTTTGGGGGGGGGGGAGCCTCCCATGCCCCAAATAAATGAATCTTCTAAGGGGAAAGATACAAGATGCTGAAGTATGTCTTGTGGATTTCTGCAAATTCTTCCAGCAAGGAGCAAGCACAGACAGGCCCCTCCAGGGCTTCTGCCGTCCCACTGTGGCAGCTGCTCTCCTACTGACTTCAGGATACAGATCATGGGTATCAGGGAAAGCCCCCTGCACAGAGAGGCAGGGGACCCACTCCTGCTGCAGCAAAGGGCTCGACCGTCTCTCCCAAAGGTTTATCCTCACTGAGATCACCCAGCAGGTGGAACCCTCCTGCCCTGTCACTTACCTGCATCCAGGTTAGCCCAATTTGTGGCCCGGCACGCGTCCACTGTTCCTCTCATGTTTCACATTTAGAATCCCAAGAAGCTGCCTAGGGGGACACACTTGAGCAGTCCACCAGACAAGAAGCACCAATGAGTTTTTTTTTTTCTTTTGCTGGGGGTGGTGACAAGTACTGGGGATTGAACTCAGGGACACTCGACCACTGAGCCACATCCCCAGCCCTATTTTGTGTTTTATTTAGAGATAGGGTCTCACCAAGTTTCTTGGTGCCTTGCTTTCGCTGAGGCTGGCTTTGAAACTCATGATCCTCCTGCCTCAGCCTCCAGAGCCACTGGGGTTACAGGCATGTGCTACTGCGCCCAACTACAGACAGGATTTCTTGAAGCAACGTTACATATGTAGAGTGGAAAGTAAAACCTAAGGGCCACAAAATCAGGTAAGTAGGAATAGGACAAAGGGAAGGAAGTGGACCTCACTTCTCCCTCCCAGCCCCCATCGACTCCCTCACCAGGACAGTACAACCAGGCCTGGCCTGTGTGTCCGCTGCAGGATGTAGGCCACACACAGTCCTCTCATTTCTACCTGTTCCCAGGATGCTGTCTCCAGCAGGCTCGTCAGGAATGCACTTCCTATCCACGGATGACTGCTGACTCGCACTTTATTTGAAACTCAATTTCTGACTATTTTGTATCAACTAAATAAAGTTCTCCGATGACAAAAATCAATACATCAAGATTTACAGACCTCACCCCCTCTATCTCTACCCTGAGCATTTCTCCTTCCCCTCAGGGTATGCCAAGACTTCAGTCTTCCCCCAGTGACAGCCTAAGCCCAAGATTTCTGCTGTGCAACCAAGTCAAGCAATCTATAATCCTATCAGCTGATAGCTTGTTATGGTTTAGAATGTTGTGTCCCCGAAGTTCCCCTGATCACGCAGGAATACTCTAACATGATTGGACGGAGCTGTGACCTCAACAGTCCATCTTGGTTTGAATGAACTCACTAACCAGCGGTCACAGAGCCGGTGGAGTGTGGGTAGAACAGATGGACCCCTGGGGCTTGTTCTGCAAAGTGCACCCCCATTGCCAACCTTCCTCAGCTTTCTGAACGTGCCACAGCTGGGCAGCTTTCCTGCTTGAAGGGCTGCCTCAGCTTCCACCCAGAGTGATGGAGTAGCCGTCGATGGACTGAGACCTCTGAAACCGTCAGCCCCAGATAGACTTTTCCCAAGTTGTTTCTGTGAAGTACTGTGGTCACAGAGACAGAAAAGCTCTCTGAAACAGTTCAAAAACAAAACTGGAGGACTGTCTGAAAGCTGGCCTCTCTACTGCATTCCTCATTTGCACACTTTTCTTAACAATGTTTATGCCACAAAGAACCACTGACTATTGAGAGCGATTTCCTCTGCCCTGGGATTATTCTGAATTACGTTTTCCCGTACGGTACCAATTCTGGAAACTTTAATCATTGTTTCTTCTAGGTAGTTTCTACTTGACTTTGGTTTCTTTTAACTGCACTCACTGAAAACAGACAGCTAGCTCCTTGGAACTGCTGCAGCTGATCCCACTGAGGCTGCTCCTGATGCTCATGCACTAAGGCTGTAGGCACCTATCCTACCCCCTCAGGGCATTCACACATCCGCCCTCCTCTGTGAATCACTGAGCTTTACATGACATTTCTGAAGGACACTTGGAAGATCCAGGTACCATTCTTCAACTGCTGAAGTTATCTGAAAGCACTGACATGGTGACTTCTCAAGCTGACATAGGAGGTGTACTCCAAGGAGCCCAACCTGTCATGGTTGGAAGGAATGGAGGGGCCCTAGCCTCCTAGGGCAAACAGGGCCATGAGATTAAGTTTAGGCCCAGGGAATGAAACTGAGCAACTGCTGACCACATACAGATCTATATTAAGCTGGGCTTGCTTCTCCACATGCTGGTGACACCATGGGTCACATGCATTAATGTCCCCTCACAAACCACTTCCCATGTGTCAGGTTCCCGGGTAAGAGTAGGACCTCTGAGATAGCCAAGGGAACAGCAGAGCAAGGAGACACGGACAAGCTGTCACTCATTTCCTCCCTTGAAGCACACAGCCAGCATGGCACTCTGCTTCATAGATCAGATGTTAGCAGAAAATCACTCCTCTCTGACCTTCAGGAAATCGAGCGTATGCCAAGGAAACAAGACTGCTACTAAAAAATTTATCTACAATGGCTACCAAAGCAAAAATAAAACTATCAATTGGTCCTTTTTTGAGAAACGTCCCTGTGTTCGCACTTTACATGACAATTTCCAAATGCCATGGAAACGATTCTGAACTTTTCTATTCATGCATCTGAATATTAATACTTTTGAAGTGCCAGGCAATTGATAAAGTAACAATACTCTGATCATAACATACATAATTCCTATCACTAAATGTTTGCTGAAGATATTCAATAGCAATTCTACCTTCTGAAGCATTTTAAAGTAGAAATAAGTAATGTTGAAGTTAATGATTCCAATGATTTTCTTAAATCACCTCATATACGCAAGTGACAGGAAATTTAAATGGAGACAAAGATCCTATTAGAAAGATAAGACTGACTGCATATTATCTCCCTCTCACAGGTTCTAAGAAAAAAGAAAGTTAAGATTTTTAACCATCCTTCAAATTATGTTTCTGAAAATTCTGCTTTTGCTCAGTCCTGAAAGAGCTTGTAGTTAATTTAAGAGGCTTGGAAAGGGACAGCAGTAGCATACCAGAAGAGGTATATAATAAACTTATTATAGATAATTTCATATAATTGCTACTATTTTTGTGAGACCAGTGAGCTGCAGGAATTCCTCCAGCAAATACTGAGGTTTCCTGTACACAAAGGCACTGGCAAGGCCCAAAATAACTAGGCGTTGGGAATAAAACAGATGGACAGTTCCTGGTATAAAACATACACTTGATAGAAATCTTGATGAATTCACTACCTAATTGAATAATAACCATGACAGTATCAACTTCAACTTGTGGAAACATCCTTTCCAAAAATTCTCCCAGTCTATCAGGTGGCAGTGATTAACACACTGCATTCAGAAGGCAAATATTATGACACTGTATACAATACGATGCTCACTGGTGTATCATTGAAGCAGGAGTCTTAAGCATGAGTCTCTGCCTCACTGTTGAGCCTTAATATAATCAACAATCTTTGCTATCCATGAGCACTAGTGTGCTTAAAGGTAACAGTCACATGTTGGCTCAGTAGGATGTATCTGACCATGTAGGCCAGCTGTAGAGGGAAGATGAGATCACAATTAGAAAATAAAATGAAAATGAGTAGTCAAAGCCTAAACAACAGTGTAAAAAAGCTAAAAAGGTGCTCATATTGCAAAGCTACTTGCATAACAAGTCAGTTCAGGTAAGTAAAGGGCCCATTAGAAAGAAGCGCAAGCTAAATTATATTTAATTCAATACCTGAGCATAGCACCCTATAATACACAGTGTTCATTCATTCGAGAACTTTTTATTAAATGCCCACTGCACATCAGGCACTGAGGCTGGTACTCTCATCAGTATTAAAATACAAAATATAAAACCTCCGCATCCTCAAGGCCTCTGGTATTCAAATTCCCAAGTCAATCTGATATCCATATTAATAATTTGACATTGATAATTTGACAATAATTTAACACCAATAATTTGACATCATGGGGCTGGGATTGTGGCTCAGCAGTACAACCCTCGCCTAGCACAGGTGGGACCCAGGTTCAATCCTCAGCACCATATAAAAATAAAGGCATTGTGTTGTGTCCATCTACATCTAAAAAATAAATATTTAAAAAAATAACTTGACATCATTAATAATTTGACAACATTAAGAATTTGACACAACCATGCTCCTAATAAGCTCTATTATTTATTGGTCAAGGCATAGAAGAATATTATGAAGCAAATGCAATAAACAAACATGAATGTTAGTCTTAATTATTAGCTAAAATGTGATTTAACTATAGAAGACCACCATGAACTCTCAAAGTAAAAAATATTGTCAGGAGAAGAAAAATATCAGTTTGAAAGCCAAATTGGAGAAGTATATAGCATAAAAGGGTTTTATCTGCACGGTAAAAAAAGATCAGGAATTCATGAATCCAGACTCAAATGATAAAATACAACAGAGGGAAATAAAAGGAGATGAGGTTTTTTAAGAAGTTGAAAATGGGGAGAATAAGTCACACCTAGTGGGTGTGGTGGCACTTGCCTGTAATCCCAGCAGCTCTGGAGGCTGAGGGAGGACTACTCAAAGTCAACCTTGGCAACTTAGCAAGACAGCGTTTCTAAATAAAAAAAAGAGGGTGGGGGGATGGGGATGTGACTCAGTAGCTAAGTACCCCTCGATTCAATCCCCAGTATCAAAAAGAAGAGTCACATCTTCACACCTAACCTTACATAAAAGGTCCCAAGGAATCTACAAAAATCTTTGGATCCAATAAATGAGTTGCAGCATATGAAGTCAAATCACATTTCTGCAGACTAGCAATTATTATTTGGAATCAAATTTTAAGGACAGTGTCATTTACAGTAGCTAGACAAAAAAAATTTCATTACAAATCTAATATGCAAATAATCTATATGGTAGCAATTAGAAAATGCTCATGAAAGATGTGAGACACACTGTGCACAGGAACAGAAAGACGATTCAACATAGATGTAAAGTTTTCCAAATTCATCTACAGATTTAAACAACTGCAATAAAAAAAAAAATCCTGCTGGAAGTTTTGTCAATAGAGACAAGCTATTTCTTAAAGACAAGTGAAAAGTCAAAGGAACTAGAAGAGCCCAAAACTGCTCGATACAGGGGCTAGGGTTGTAGCTCCATGGTGGAGCACTTGCCTGGCACACAGGAGGCCCTGGGTTCGATTCTCAGTACCACATAATTAAAGGTCCATTGACAAATATAAATAAGACGTTGACAACCACAGTAGGACAGAAGAAGACTACAGTAGGAGCAATCACACACCCAACTTGAACTGTACTAAAAAGCTATAGTAACCCAAACAATGCAGTATCAGGGAAGCGACAGATGATGAAACAGGACAGAGCCCAAGACAGGCCTACACAAACACAGATTTTTGACTAAGGAACACAGTGAGTAAAACAGAGAAAGGAGTCTATCAACATGAACATCAGTAAGAGAAAGAAATCCTCACATCTTCATATTCTACAAATATTTTTTCTGGCTCTTAAGAAAAATTAGTTAACATTTGATCAAACTCCACAAAGAAAATAAGATCTATGTCTTTAACCCACTTTTTAATTATTCCAAGAATGAGTCTTTTATTTCTGAATCTTTCCCCTACTGTATTTGCCATGCCTATCTCTAGTAAACTGCACAGCCCATATCAGACTTCTCCTAATCTTCCAACCTATTCCAATCAAAAGGCACATTCCCATAACATGGCTTCATTCAGGAATTAAGTTTCTGCTTCCTCATCACAATTAACTACAAGTCAACCATTTTCAACTTTTAGAGTGTAGACAAAATTCATACAATTTTTTGAGTCAAGACAGTTATGTAAAAGTACCCTCATTCTTCATCTCATGGATACATGCAGACTGCTCCCCCCACCACCTTCAACTCAACTGCCCGCCTGTCCAGAGCAAGACAGGGCAACAGGGAATATTGCCCCCAAGATCCCCTTGGGCTAAAGGCTGGTAATGTGTGAGTCACTATCTAATCACTGTTGGGCAACATCTTGGAACATGGAGTGAATCAAGACTGCACTAGAAGAGACAAAGGAAAGCAGTTATCCCAGAGGGACATCCTGCAGACACTGGCCCTGAGCACTACAGGAGGATCCCTCTCAGGCCAGCATAATACCTCCTACCTCCAACTAGGAGGGCAAACACAGCCCTCCCCAGGCATTCCACCCCCTTGTTACAACTTCAGATTTCCTCTGAAGTTCTGGGAAGGGACAGAGAGCACATGATTAGCTGTCAGATCTGTGCACTGCAAACTACATCACTAGCATCCCTAAGTAACTAGGGGGCGATTGGAAATAGAATCCTCAAGTCCAGGAGACCCAGCCAAGGTAGAGTACCCTGAAAACTAATTCAATTGTGAGCAATGAGATTTTTTTCCCCCCGGGTATTTGTGTGGTGTCACTTTGCCACTAAATGCATAACCAAAAGTGACAGCTAGCCTGCTTCTCAAACAGGCAAATTAATTCCTGAATCAGCATGTCTTATATTTACACTGCACCTCTCATTGTACAGCAAGCCCCTGTTGTCCCCAACAGCACCTGCTCCAAGTAGTACTAGGAAGGAACAGGTAAGCCCCTTAAGTTTCCACTTCTGAACATTTTAAGACACTCAAGTTTTTTTGTTAACCTCATGTGAATGCTCGATGCTAGACTTAATAATCATCCATTCATTCATCCAGCAAACATGCAGCAAGCCCAATTTGTAAGGCCCCATGGGATTATTCCTGTCCTCCTGGGGATCATGTCCCATTGTCATCCTAAAATGGCACCAAGGGGGGAAAAAAAAAAAAACACGACAAAACAGAACTGATGACGTTTAGACGTGTTCTAAGGAGCAATTCCAAACTTAAAGTAGTTGGTGTCAAGACGAGGAATTTATGAAGCACTGTTAATTCCATAAGTCCCTTTCAAAGCAGTCACACAAGCATGTGCCATCTCAGGGACCCAAGACACTGCGAAAGGAAATGGGGAAAAAAGGAGGTGCCCCTGCTATCATAGCAGCCTGGGTCCTGGAATTCACCGAGGTTCTCAGCCTTCTCCACCTTTGAAATCCTGGCCCCAGGCTCTTCCTAAGCTGACAGCATATCCCCAAAGGAAGAGAACACAAAACCCAGGGTGGCTGAGCTCCGGGTGGGGCACAGTGACAACCTTAACATGTGCCAAGGGCTGCAGCTTGTCCCACTCCTCTGCCTCCCCTTCCCCAGCTGTGAGAAGCTCTTTTGGAGGGTCACAAGGACTGGTGGGCTTTGAAAGTAATGGAGCTGAGAAATACAGAGGCTCAGAGCAGCAGGCAACAGTGAGCACACTGGCAAAAGGAGTTAGGAACACAGGGGATGTGCCCAAGAGGATGGGACACCCAAGTCACGCCACCCTGGGCAGGAGCCACTTCCTCACAGACATCCTTACTAGATGACGGACACCACGTGTTTCAGCGCACCCCCCACGTGGTACCTCGGAAGGACACTTCCATAAATTCCTGCTCGCTACAACATGGCTAGAGACAACCTCAGATGACACTAGCCTGCAGTGAAACCTCCTGTGTCCCAAGCCTAGGGTGTGGACATTGAGCTCATGTGACCCACTGTCAGATTGGCAAAAAGCACCCGGACTCAGCAAAACCTCTAGAGGAGCGTGAGACTACAACAAACCATTTCCTGCTCCATGAAAGGGCATAGCATAGTTTTATAAAGCTTGCAACTAAAATTAGAAGGAGCATTCTAAAACCCTGGGGAGAAGCCAAGCATGCATACATGTGGTGTGTGCATGTACATGTGAACCCTCAAGTCTGATCCAGGGAATCATTTCTTATCAACCTCTTGCTAATTTACATGAAAGCACTTATAAAATGATTACCAAGGTTAAAGATCTTGCAAGAAACACAAATATACTATCCCACGGGAAAATACCAGGCTGACACTTCAGCAGTCGAGCTACGGCGCCCAGGAGCCAATAACATCATAAAGGGAAAAAGGTGACAAGCTTATTCACACTTTAGACCCTAAAGCTACTTCATTAGCCCAGCCCTGTAATCACTGTGTGAAGCACAGAACATGGGAAATCGTAATGTTTTAAGAGATGAACGGGAAAAGCAATCGCTGAGCCTGGCTGGCTATTCAGCACCCTCTCACTCACTGTCCTGGCTCAGGGCAGGCTGGGAGACAGCCCAGTGACCAGATTTAGCTCAATCCCTGGGACAGACAATTTCACGTACATTTAAAAATTCCACTGAGACACACACACTTTTGAAGACATCATTTTGAAGTCTAGGGTGTGGACATTGAGCTCATGTGACCCACTGTCAGATTGGCAAAAAGCACCCGGACTCAGCAAAACCTCTAGAGGAGCGTGAGACTACAACAAACCATTTCCACACACATTTTGAAGACAACTGTAGTTGTGAACTCTGGTTCTACTTCCTGGGTGGCCAAGGAAAACCCTCCCTAGAGCCTGGATTCTCTTCCTGGAACAGACAGCGGCACTAAGGCACACACTAGGAGGCAACTACAACTGCCCGTTCTAAAAGGGAATCTGTCTTAGCAAAACAGACTTGGTGCCCAAAGCTGTGTGAAGAGTTTAGGACTCTACTATCCTGGACAGCCCCACCCACCTGCTGGCTCACTGCAGAGGCCTGGGACACACTGCCCACCACCCAGAAACTCCAGTGAGAAACTCGAGTTAACACCACTAAAACACAAGATTCAGCATGCAAGAGGCCCTCAGTTTGATTCCCAGCACATGCACGAAAGAAACCATCAAGACTTTTTGTTAGAATAAATAGAATAAGTCAAAGGCAAATACTTTTAAGGCACTCTTGTTCTGAGATTATGTTGAACCTCTTGGAACCCGAGCTCAAAACACACCTAAAGGCAAAGGCCTTATATTGTTAGGTGCTGTGTAGAATTCTCCTAGAAGCTCAAGGTCTTCTGCTTGAAGAGACCTACACATCAAGTATCACAAACTGCCAGTCAGAGCCATCTATGGTATTTTCTTTGATCATCCCAACAATTCTATTTGGAATGTGCTAGTACCCATTATATAGAAGAGGGAGGATTGCAACTTGTCAGAGGAAGTGGGAGGGCTCAAATGTGATTAACTTGACCCCAACCCAGGGCTCTCAGCCATTGTAATCAGACTTCCCAGAAGAACCAGATTTATACCAAGTTTTTCAGTTTTAATCATTTGCAAAAAGGTAAAGGAACACGAAGTCAAGCAAATACATTCACTTTAACTCGGCAGGGTAGGGGGTGGGGGAAGATGCTTGACTATTGTCTTTTGGAGGGTGGGGGGTGTAACACTAAAGGCTAAAGAAAAAGTCACCATGCACCTGTTACGTGCCCTCTGGGGAGCACTTCAGATGTGTTAGCCTCTTCTTTCCAGCAGTGCCACCCAGGAGGTACTTACCACTATTCCCATCTTGTAGACAAGGAAACCAAGACCCAGAGACATTGAGGACCAATATTACTGCTCAGTAATACCTAAAAGCTAAGTATGTGCATGAATATTGAATGCCAGAGATTTCCTCAATGATACTTCACTTAAACACCTTAACATTGACATCAGCACCCACCTACCTAAGGTAAGCCGTCTTCCATGTGACAACTCTGCCAGGTCAGTATTAACCTACCTCACAAGAAACTAAGGCTCAGAGCACGTAGTGTGTGTCCGATTTACAGGCCAGGGGTGTCAGGTTTGACCTGAGGTGGCTCCGGCCCCCAATTCTTCCTTGATTGGGCAGACTCCACAAGCTCAGCTCCTCTTTGGAGGTATGGAGGATGGTGGACAATTACTTAAGCATCCTTGAAGAGCTGCTCAACAAGAAATGGTTCTTTAAGACAACATCATACTTGAAATTGACCACGTCCCTGCGTAGCCTTGGTTATTACCTATTAATATCTCTATTATTCAATTCACAAATATGTAATGAAGAGTGCACTGGGGCTCCACGGAATACGCCACCCCTCCACACATCTCCAGCTCTGCTTCCACATCCCAGCCTGACCCATCAGTCCTCATACCTGACGTAGGCAGGTCCCCACTTGGAATATTCTTCTGTCCTTTAACTTATTGCTTAAAGGAACTTGGACAAAAATTATGAGTAATGGGATTAACTACTGGGCAATTGGGAGATAGTGTAATAGGCACTGGGATCAGGAACCCTCTTCCAAGGGTTACTTGACCTTGAAACACCATACCTGGCCCCTCTCTGCTCCTGTCTCTTCTGGTAGAATCCATACTCAAGTGACCTCACCTCAGCACTAGACCCTGGGCTGATGACCTTCAGACCTCCATACTCTAACCACCACATCCTAGGTCCTCAAGATCTGCCATGGCAGGTGTCTGTGCAGTTGGTAGATGGCCCTGTTTTGCCAGGTGAACTGTAACCCCACAGAGACCTTCACGAGTCCTACATTCCTGTTCATAGAACAAAATACATTTATTCCCATTGGCTCTGCATGTCAGTGCCCTGTTCACACCTGAAATATGTCTGGAAACCCAGCACTGTCTTGGGAAGCTCCAGACCCCACTGTGAAGTCTGGGTCTGTGGGCGCCTGCCTGAGCCTGTGGGCACAGTGGCCACACGAATTCTCTAAGGCCAGTAGAGCCTTGGAGTTGAGACTACTCCCTAAACTCCACGCTGTAGCTCATCCACCCAACTGACACAGGCTGAGCTGAAGCACAGGTAAGGGATCAGATAGCCGTAGCAGTCAAGAAGGGAAGGTCTGCAGAGATCAGCTCATTGTTCCAAAAATAATTTTAGCATTAGAATATCTGACAAAGACAGAAATGAGACCAAGAGGACAATGTGTCAGTCGTACAGGATTAAGAGGGGCAAGTTTCCAGGAGTAGGGTAATTAAGGATCAGACTGAGCTTACTAGGAACTTCCATTCCAGAAGTCACATAACATATACAAAACTGCCACCAACTTTTATCATCCTTGGTAACTTGGCTCCAGTTTCTAATCCACCACTTTCCTCGTACACCACAGGGCCAAGGCCCAGAATACTCAGAAGTCAAAGCGAAGGCTATTTCAAGAAACAGAAAAGGACTGATTGATGTACAGTCCATAGCTTCGTTTTCTCCAGAATATCATGTGGCACACGCTGAATTGTCAGAATTCATTGAGAAATAGCCATATGTTGGTATGGTTAGAACACTTGTTCCTCTTGCTGCTGCAGAGTTTTGTATAGCAAACACAACAGTTTATCATTTATTAATATCATGGCCAGTTTTGGATGTTAATAAAGCTGCTATAGACATTTGTATGTAAGTTTTTGTGGACGTGAGTTTGCAAGTTGGTAGGTAAGTATCTAGGAGCTCGACTGCTGCATCTGATGGTGAGGACAGTTTACCTTTGTAAGAATGCAGGATTTAAGGGGAGGCACAACTTAGGTGGCAAAGCCCAGCAAAGGGAACTGCAAGCATGTGGTCAAGGTCAGCACCAACCATGATGAATCGTGTTGACGGTGTGTAGCCCTGATGAGGGCACTTTACCTCCAGTCTTGCTCCCCAAACCCACAATGTAGCCGAATCATGAGTGAAACAGCAGCTGATTTCAACTCAGAGTGGTACTAAGAAATGCCTGATCTGTACCCCCAAACAGGTCACCAAAACAAATTGAGAAACTATCACAGCCCAGAGCAGCCTAAAGAAACACGATGACTCAATGTCATGTAGGATTCTCAGACACAAAAAGCACATTAGGAAAAAAAAAAACTGAAATCAGAACAAAGTAATTTGTAGTGAATAACATCAATTTTGATTCATTGGTTGACAAATCTTACTAACAATATGTTAACAATAGGGGGGGCAGTGGGTGTAAAGGGTCTGAACACTGCAATGGCATCACAGCTGTTCTCAAAACCTGAAACTAAGATTTTTAAAATACAGAAGTGTGTATTTAAAAAAACTGTTTTTGACCTAAAAATATTCTTAGATTCAGTTGTAAAAAGATAACAGAAAGCAGTATAGACATAGTTTACAATGTCTATTGTTATATAGAAACGGGCCCAGAAACAAGAATCTTTAAAGATTAGAGGAACCATAATCACAGCCTCGTGTGGGTCATAGGACTTGCTGGAAAGCTCAAGTAGATCTAGAGAAATTCCACATTGATCCCAGAAGCAGGGCCAACTTAGGGCCAGGTAGCATATTCCTGGAAGTTCCTGCTGCCACCCTTGCACACACAGTCCTGCAGCCTCAACATGATCATGGCCAGGGAGGAGTAAGGATCTGAGTGACAGACATGTCATGTCACTGGGGTGCCAGTCCAAATCTAGCAATACCAGAGGGCTACATCATAGCCTGTACCGTCCCAGCTGGGGCAAGGCCTCCCTACACTGACAAGCTTCCCACGCAGAGCATTAAGGCTGCACCTATGCTCACTCAACTCCACGGCCTCCTGCTGCCTTTCCCAGAGCTGTATGGCAGGCTGGCCTGGTCTCTGCCTGTGTGTCCTCCTGGATTTAAGGTCCAGGACTTATAGTGACCTGGCCTGGCCACCCCCCTCCCCGGCCCCTGGGATCTGGCAGCCTCCATTGTCCACATGGCTCAAGTCCAGCTTGTGGTCATAACCCAGAGCGCAGCTGCTCCTATCAGTTGGACCTGCCAGTCACTCAGACACAACTGGACACTGCCAAGTAAGCTTGTCATGCATGTTTTCTTAAATTTAAAGGGAAATTCTGATGGACCTTAAGGGAGAATCACCTGGAATTTGCATGCAAAAGGCACCAATCAAGTGCCATACACACTACCATGTCCCCCTCAGGGCTGAAGACCCCGCAGACAGGCCCACCAAGCATGCAGGCCCTCCCTCCAGAAGCACTCAGCCTTTGCTATCTGAGTAGTCTCCAAGCCTCATTTGACTTGGGGACACTGGCCTACTGAAAAAAATTTCAATCCAGCTCCCCAAGAAAAGCAGAAAGAAGGCTGCTGATGCAGAGCTTAACAAAGGGGATGGGGTAGTCTGTTCCCTGGAGAACTGAAGGACACTTTCACCTGGCACTTCAGGGCAAACCACAGTCCCTGGGAGAGGCTGCACCTGTGTGACATTCCACCTGTGGCTACCTAGCCCTGTGCAAAGTGCTCTCCTAGGAACACATAATACTGACCACATTCTAGAGTTGCAGAAGCTGAGCCTGTAAGCTGTGTGCACTTCCCTGGCCCCACACCAACCGGATCATGCCTGATCAGGAGTGTACATGGATAGGAGACTGCGCCACCTGCCAGGACAGCAAATGTTCTCAGTATCACTCTTGCCTCCCCTGAAAAAGTACACATGTATGAACACATAGTTGTATACACACATTCCTTTTAGTACCAAGAATCACAGAGTGGAAAGTAGACTGGCCTGGCCCAGCCCCACCTCTTGTTCTGTAAGGGAATCCTCAGAAAATACATCCCCCAGCCTGAAGCCACCAGGAGTCCACAGCAGACCTTGGGCCTGAGACCTCAGACACAGCCTTTTGTTCTTATATAGAAGATAATTTACATTGGGTTCTAGCCAAGTGCCTTGTGTCTATAAGTCCCTTTAGTGTGCAAACTTACCTACCACCAACTTTTATAGCCACTACTTTAAGATATCACGAGTGGTGGTGCACACCCTTAGCAACTTGGGAGGCTAAGGCAAGAGGATCACAAGTTCAAGGACAGCCTCACCAATTCAGTCACACCCTATCTCAAAATAAATACAAAGGGCTGAATGTAGTTCAGTGATAAAGTGCACCTAGATTAAATCCCTGGTACAAAAAAAAAAAAAAGAAAAAAAGAAAAAGAAAAATCAGACTGGTGTCAATCAAAATAGATGCTCCAGGTTTTATCTGGAAATCTCCGGTCACATAGTACCTCCCGTCCTTGTCCCCTCTGTGGCAACTCTTCCCAGCCAGCCCTGCTCCTTCAAGACCTGGGTCCAGTTACTCTGCATCGACTGAGATCGTTCCTGAGAATGTCCACATCTTTGACACCATGCTCCACCTTCTCCCCAAGTCACCTGAACCACAGCAGATCAGTCTCCACTGCCTCTACAGCGAAACCCTGCTGAATTCTCCTGTCACTCACCCACAACAATGACACATAGGCTGGGAACTGGGGCCCTGGAGTCAGAGCTTCTGGCCCCAGTCACACCCCTCCCACCCATAACACATGGATCATCTTGGACCTTTCTCCTCTTCTTCCCAAGTTAATGCCCCCAAGCCTGAACTTCCTAATAAGAGCAATCCTAGCAGTACTTACCCAAGAGGGGACTACTTAGCACAGCATCTGGCACAAAATAAGCTCTCAATACGTGACCATGATTACCATGCTGTTACTATATGGCGTATTCATTCTCAATTCCTTGTGAGCTGTTACGCTTTTTGTAGAGGAAGCCAGGCTCAGGGGTCAGTGGAGGGCTACGTACACAGCCCATCTTTCATCCACCCGGTGGGCAGAGGAAGGAATGATTGTCAGTTACGGTGATGCCTAACAAGATTGTGCATAAAATTAATTCCATTTGTTTAGCCAACACAAGGAACATCTGATGTTTGTTCTGCTGCCATCCCAATTTCTAAGTGTCCAGGAAAGGCCACTCACACATATCCTATGTAACTTCACACTACTCTACAAGTTCTTCCAGGGCATAGGGCGGAGGTATGCCAAATACTCACACGCTCCAGTTTTGCCCGTTTGTGATGCTCTAAATTAATCTGGTGCCACCATTTGTGCTGCAATTGCCGTCTCAGAAAAGAGAAAAAGGAAAAGGCTAGTGGAAGGAGGAGACTGAACACCACCACCAAGCCTGCATGGCTTGGAGTAGAATGATATGTCTGAGTGACACATTCTCTAACAATCATGCTGAAGAGGCACTCAAGACTCAGATGTCCCATGCTCAGGTTAACTGCCTGGTGCCTATTCGGCTTCCGGAGGTCTAGTGGGGTCCCATGAATCTGGGATTACACTGGTAATCCTGAGCCGGGGCAGTGACCAGGGTGGTCCCAGCCATGAAGCAGAACACTCCTTCTTGCTTTCTTTATCTCCATCAAAACATAAGATTTTTTTTCTTGGATACTAACTGTAGCCTCATTAAATCCATTAGCCTTTCCAACATCAACTTACCCTGCTCAATTAGTTTAAGACTCACTGAAATCCTTACTACTATTTGGAACACACTGTTTCTCAAATCCAGTGTTTGGAGACCTAAGCACCTATGCTCCTGTCCACATTCTCAGAGGAAGCTGCTCACTGGCCACCAGGGGCAGTAAAGAGCACTCTCCTGGATGGAACTGTGTGATCCCCCTCATCAGCATCTCAGCTGTAATCTCTAGCTGCTGCTTGGACAATTTTAAATGGTGTAGCCAATGAGGGACTGGCAGATTTAATGAAAAAGTTATAAGAACATGTCCTCATTTTTAAAGGAAAAATTGTTATTCACTTAACATTGAATTCAACATTAATATGATATCAATAAAATGAAAAGCAATAATGTGTTCATGATGCTTTATCCAGCAGAGCTATTTAAACAGAAAAGTAAAAAAAACAACAATTAAAATAAACACCTCTCTCAGACTCCTAATGTGTATTTCATGAAGACCTCAAACTATGGATTCTTTAGAGAATTTAGTTGAATTCTCCTGCCCAGTCTCTTACGAGCTAAGTTACTTTCTCTCTGGTCTTTATTACTTCAAAAAAAATTATAAAGATACTTCTTTATAAAATGCAATACAAGTTTTTTAAGACTTTAAGAATGGCTGTTAAGACTAAGACTCGCTGGGTGCAATGGGGCACACCTATAATCCCAGCAGCTCAGGAGGCCAAGCAAGAGGATCGCGAGTTCAAAGCCAGCTTCAGCAACCCTGAGATACAGAGACCCCGTCTCTAAATACCAAAAAAAAAAAAGGGGGGGGGGCTAAGGATGTGGCTCAGTGGTTAAGCACCCCTGGGTTCAATCCCTGGTTAAAGAAAAAAAAATTAAGAAGACTATAACAAACAATCTGGTTTTAATCTCTATGCCACAACATTTTTAGCAAAGTTTTTAAGACTGTTTTGGCGGCATGTTTCTGCTGTTGCCCTTGAGAACAGAAGTCTCTATTTATGCCAAATTCCGAAGGGACAGACACCTTTGCAGGGTCTTCACTGCAGGTCACACGTTGAAGCAAGATCAGTCTTCACTGCAGCCTGGAGCAGGCTGTGCACTAGCCTACACTATGCCTTTCATCTGGCCAGAAAGAGAAAGTTACTAAATCTAACCGAGGAGTAAAGGAAAGGCACATGAACAGCCTCCACCTTCAACACTCACCATTCGTGCAAATACTTACACTGTCACAGAAAGAAAAAAAATCTGTTAACTTATTTTAACTGGTAGATTCATTTGCACAATACTTTTACAAGTCAATTGAAGATCCTAATAATCCCCACACAAATGCATGGGGGATTGAACCCAGGGGCGCTCTACCCTGATCATTATACCCCCAAGCCTTCTTTTAGAGTCAGGGTCTCACCAACCTTCCAAGGCTGGCATCAAACTTCCTTGGTCCCCCAGGTCTCTGGGACTACAGTTGTGCACCAATGCACGCAGCTCAAAACTTAAGAAAAAATTTCATTAAAATTTGCAGACATTGATAGTAAAGACAAGACTCCTCTCTATCCAACCTACCCTGGTCACTGCAGCCAACAATGCTGTGTGGATCCCAACCACAGAAACAAGGATTTGAAAGCGTACAAACTCAAAATACACAAATTTAGACATTCAGAAAACCTAACTTTCAAAACACTACTGCAAAAAAAGGAAAATGAACCAATTCCCCGATGATGCCTATGCTCTACCTACAGCAGGGACAAGGATACTATATGTAACAGAGCTGGCAGGAGGTTCTATGAGCCTTAGCCCCCAACACAGACACTTGCCCACACTGACAAGCTACACTGTTCCCTCAAGTTTTACCCCAAACATCCTATCTGGAAGTATTTACAGGAAGTTGGTGGCAACTGCCTGCAGCCTCCTCCAAGTTCTTCCCTATTTCCACCAGCCCCAAATCCAACTTTAAAAACTGAATGTGGCCATCCCGATTTGATGGCATTTTATGACACAGCATCAGCCACAACGCAGTTCTTAGTCTCCTTCCCATTTTCATCTGGTCTATCTTCACAACAGCCCCACAGGGCTGTCATTAAACACCTACCAGAGTGCCCTCAAGTTCAGAAGCAGCCAAGTTCACATGTCCGTGCAGGACCTCACCACCTGGCCAAGCCCCTCCAGACTACGGCTGCCTTAGCAACTCTGGGAGGCAGGAAGAGCTTGAGCCTTTCATTTCTGCTTTCATTGGCAGGGCTCCCAACCAGTACTTCCTGATGTTAGCACTTCCTTATCTTCTTTGCTCCCACCATGGAGGTGTTCTTGCTGCACTTGGCCCTGGGCCCTGCTCCCAAGAGCCTACATCAGGGCTGGGAGGACCCACACACACAGTTAAACACTGCCAGACGTGATCATTTATCCCATGCTCCTGACACATGGGAGTCAACTCAAGATTTTAGACCCATGTTGCTGAGGATATTTCTAGACAAGATCCCAAGTGCTCATGATGACCTCATTTCTGTAGCTAAGCAACCTTCAGCAATTGCAAAGAGCAAATGGCTTTTCATACTATCTTTCTATACAAACTAAATACTATTTTTTCACATCTATGTTTTTACCAGTTCCTACCTAATGAGCATGCAAATGCTACTTTAAGATAACAGATTGTTCCTTAATTTTAACATTTAGCATTATCACTCTTAATTATTCTAAAAGACATCAATGTCGTTATCACATTCAAATATCATTTAATACAAAGAAATACTATTTCATTTTGAGTTTGATTGAAAAAATTTTCCAGCAAAAAGGAACAGTTAAGTATCTATATAGAATGTCTCAGAATAATGTAATCTAGTTAGTTCTTTAAAAGGTTAAGAAATCTCACAGTTTAAGAGTAGTTTTTCCATAATCAAATTGCTTCCAGAAAGCCTTGTAAAATCTTAATACTGAAATAATCATTAATGGACAAAAAGTACAAAACAGTAGAGTCACTATGTAGGATAATTTCTGGCTGATACTCAACATACGTATGGTTATTAGCTAGCTGAAATATATCCCTCCTCTACGTACTTTTAATTTGTACTTTTAGAAATAGCAAAAATCAGCCTGTTTGAAAATCAGCCTATGTGAAAGCAGCTTCAAAAGATGTTAACATAAGAAAAAAAAATCTCAACCTGAAGAAAATCTTCAAGCATCAGTTTCAGAACTCCGACAGTCTCTTTGTACTGTGGTAAAATTTAGTGTCAATAAAAAACACCTGGTATCTACTAACACCTGAACAAAATCAATGTGTCACATCTGCAGAGCTGGCCTGTAAAAGCTATGACATTACACATGTCTATGCCTGAAACCAGGCTCCTCGGTTTGGGCTGGGAAGGCACCTAGGGGAATACCCAACTCAGGGGCATGGCTGCTGCTTCCAAACTCAAAAGAAGTCAGGGTTCTCCTGAGAACCTTGGTAGGACTGTGGTCCATTTCTGCTTCTGCGCTCTGGCCAGTGTTATGGGGATGACAACATGAGCAGCGGCAAAGCTGAAGTTTTCCTCAGTTCTCCAGAGAGGAGCGATGGAGCTAAGGGCCAATAGGTATTATTTCTCCCTGGTCTGCTGATAACTCAGGAGGACGACAGGTGGGAGACACAGGCATCTGACCCATGCCCATCACATCCATGTGCTTGTGAGTCAATGGGTGGCTGGGAGACACCAGTGGTTTTCAACCAGAGGTCCGAGGAGGGCTCCCTTGGAGGGGCACATGTCTGAAGAGGCATCTCAAGGAGTCTAAGAGGCAGGGCAAGCTGGCTCTAGACCTTCCAGTGCCATAGACTTGGGTTTTATTCATTTATGTTTGTGCATCATTTGTTCAATTTGGAAGGAAACAGGAGAATCTTAAATCTATTTTTATTTTTTTGGCACAGGACTCTATCATGTCAAAGCACCAGGAATTATTCAATACCTGTCCCTTATTCCTATTAAATCAACTTCTCATTCCCAAGTTTATTATTCACCATGCTCCATAACAGTATATCTGCTTCAAGGATGTCAAAATACCAGTTTGTGAGCAGGGCTGTACCCGGTACCACAGGCACACAGAACAGGAGAAAATGGACATCACTGAGCCACATAATCACATTCCTCCTCTGGACTCATGTTGTGGCAATTTTATAGGACACCCTGAGCCTCATGCTTAAATAAAACAAGTTCATCAATTTACTTCAAAAGAATTAAGAAAACTCAAAATTTATAGTTTCTAGATTATATTCATTTAATGTCTCAATAGAAGAGAAAGGCAAAAGCCCTGTTGTGTACAGACACTTGAGACGGACAATTTCTTCAACAGGGCAATGAATATGGGCTCTTTAATGTATTAAATATGGCTTCCTTCCATGGGCAGGGGCCATTGAAGATGCCCTCAGAGAACTGCTTGGCCTTATTTCCAGGAGTCTATCTCCAGGGCCAATGGATTTTATTTTCATTTGGTGGAAAATAATTGGGTGGCCTTGGGGATATTAAGAGAAGGCCACACAAGTTCAGTGGGATGGTCAGATACTGTGGATGACAGATCCATGGAATCACCTAATGCTGGGCTGTCTGTGCCACCTCCCTGGTCCTGCTCTCCACCCTTATCTCACAAGCACCCACCATGCCAAGCCCAGCCCCTTTTCCCCAGGACACTTTTCTTCATCTACAGGATTCATCAAATCAAATACTGCCCTCTGAGAAAAACCTATCATCAGGACCACCACCACAACCAGTAGAGCAATGATATCTCTGCGATGACAAAACACATCCTCATCTCAGAAATGCTAAATTGGAATAAAAAGCAAGGGAGGGCAGGGAAGCCTGGGAATCCAAGGACTGCCGCAGTCTGGCTGGGCACAAATCACGAGCCACTCAAGCAGGAACAAACTTTATTTCTGAACTCCACCAGCATACTCCACACACGCTCCCCAGGAACTCTCCCAAACGCCACATGCGCGGCTCCTCCAGGAACCACCAACTGGAAATCCCTCCTCCAGCACTTCCCCAACCAATGCGAACTCTCCAGGAATTCCCAAGAGAACTCCAAAGTAGCCTGAGAACTCCAAAGTAGTGGGCGGAGGCGGACAGTAAAGGTCTAATATACAATTGAATCAATCCAGCATCATCTTAATGGCTCGCCTCTCAACCAATACCATTGGCAAAATGCCAGGGGCCATTCCGACTAGGCTGTGGCTCTCGGCAAAGGACCCTTCAGGTGATTCCTTCCTACCACTCTCCATGGCCCGCCTGTGATCCACGCCTGCACTGTCCTTGGAGTCTAAAAGCTCCACAGGACAGGGATCATCTCTTCATCTCACTGGGCCTCAGAACAGGTGCGGGAAACAGTTACAAAAATAATTCCTCATAAAACCCATCCTGGAAGAAAAAGCAGAACACGGATGCCTTCTAAGTGAATCCGTGAACAATTACACTAAATACCATTAGAGTCCAGACAGTGGGGGTTTCAGAAGCACAGCGACGCCCCTCTTTGATGCACAGCTCAACACACCTTCACTGCACTGGACTTGGCCTAATATAAAAGGTCAACAAGCCAGAATGTTCTATTTCACTTAAACAGCATTGGATAGAAGGCCAATGCCATGACCTGGGCAGAAGCAGGCTGCTCCAACATGCACCTAGGAGGATACCATTCCTACTGGAATGCAGTAGGCAGATACAGCTAGATCCCACTGGCATGTGATGGTGGTGGGCAAGGGGCTGAAGGACTGCTATGTATAAACCAACACAAGTGTTCACCATCCCTCTAACCTTGAAAACCACTGGGCTCACCAACTAGGCTCAGCACTGTCATTACGGATATGCTGGGTGGCAGGCCACAGAGGGTCCGGCCCCGAAGGCTGAATGCCCCTTGTTGACTATGCTGTCAAGTTTGGTCTCTGTCACCTATCATGTCAGTTCCTACTAGTGTCCCTTACTCCTGCCCCTCCCTGCCTAATGAATTCTTCACAATGAGCAGAGGTTGTCTCTCTAGCAGGAATGTTTATCAAAGTAGCACTTCCCACTCCACACTGAAACTTGACTCATGGTGCTCCACCCTCAGTAATCAAGGTGTTTGCAGCACTGACGTGACCTGGTGACAGCAACCTTTAACTTTGTTGGATACATGCGTTGAATAAGTGAGGTAGGAATATATAGGCAGGATATTCTTATGGACTCAATATTTGTGCCCCACCTCCCAACCTGGTTTGTTGAAATCCCAACCTACTGCATGACGGTATCAAACAGTGAAACATCTGGGAGGTGAATGGGTCATGAGGGTGCAGTCTCCATGAATAGGCTCAGTGCCCTTACAGGAAGCAGGCCAGGGAGCTCTGTGGCTTCCTTCAGACTTCTAGCTCCCAGAGCTGAGTAACAAATTACTGCCATTTACCAGCCTAGCAATTGATGGTACTTGTTACAGCAGCCTGAGACAATGACTTTGCCTGACCCATAGAAGGCTGTGCTTCACCATTTCAGAAAGATACATCTAAGAGAACTATTTTGGTTTAAAATCTCCATATGTTGCAGTGATAATAAGGTCCACTCAGCTCCAACAACCTGTTCTTCCTCTCCCTATCAAGCAAGCAGCTACCAGTATTAAACAGGGATTCATTTTACACCAATCCACTAAGCTTTTGAAAATACTTTCATTACTTTGCCTATGTCAGCCATGATTTTATTGGAATACCTGAACTAGGACTACATACGAAGGCCCATGTTCTGCACGTGGAACTAATTATGAACTTCCCATGCGGCCCATCAGGTAGCCATTTCCATACTGCTTTACTAATATGCTAATATTCCTTTAATATTCATTCTCTTCCTGGAGTCAAAGAACTTCCTCAATCATTCAGAAGCCACACCCCTTGCCATAGCAACAGGAAATCAGAACTTGATAGTCTCCTGGTCACATGGTCTGGCCCAATACACTGGCTGGCACCAAGCCCACCCCCTGGGTCCTTGGAGAGGACCTAGAGGACTGCCTGCAGCTGGACTTGTGACCGCATGCTGTCCTCCTTGGACAAGGTGGACACTGAAAGGAGAATCTACGCAAAGAGCCCTAGGGGCCAGGTGTAGCACTGAGCCAGTATTGGTCAAACCCAAGCCTGCATCAACACTGAACTTGAGGCAGTGTTATCCACTCAATCACTGGTTCATCCAGTGTTTCCTGAGGCTGTAGTCATGAATGCAGAGGCGTTGGAAATTCCAGGCCTCCCACAAGCTGCTGCTTCATGGAGAAGGTGCTCAGCCACACAATGGCTCAGAGCAACAAGGTACCTTCTAATGTTTACATCTTCCCCCAAACCCTGCTCCAATGTTTCCATGTGTAGCACAGAAAACTCAGAATTCTGAGTGATGCTTCTTCCCAGAATACAAATGTGCCAATAACATGAGGGCACACCAGCTGGCCTCCCAGTCAGGTTCTGAATTAATGCACAACAATAAAATTAAAAGATCATGCAATCAAACTTGAGAAGCCATGGGAAGTTTCAGCAGACCAACGATTTTCAACAGATTGCCAGATTGAACAAGGTAAGTATGGCATCTACATGGGACCTTCAACTAGCAAAGCTCAACATATCGTATCACGCTGTGTTTGGGCTGACCATGCTGGAAATCCCACTGAGACATTTAAAACGGACACATTGACAGTATTTTCCAGAGTAAAATACAAAAAGTGACTTTTTTTTTAAGCTAGAGTTTAAAAACCTGTAAGCATTACATTTTTCTAAAAGGTATGCATATTTGCAGAAAAACTAGGGATTTAAGGAGAAAAATACCAAAATACATTTAAATGATTTCTGGATTCCTAAATGTTTCCATAACCACAAAAACTATCAGGTTAAGATATGCATCCCAATTTAAATAGTTTGTTCTCTATGGGAAGTGGTAGGTCCTTTCCAGAAAATGTCACTCTATCAGACTAACAAATGTGCACCTAAGAGGCCCTTCTGATATCTCACGCCCTCCACCATCTGTACTCTGCCACCAGACAAGCTCTTCCTCTGGCACCTTCTCCCTGTCATCTTTGACTTGCGATATCTCTCCGCTGCCATCAGCTATTAGCTTCTCAACCTTCTCTTATGGGGCAAATAAGTTGAAAACCAGAAATCAGAAAGTCTTGAGCTATTTAAGGTTTTTGCCCTTTTTTGTAGAACACAGAATATTAACTCTATTCCTATGGCTTGTTAATACATCCCCATTAAAATGTGTGACGTTTAATCAGTATTTACTCACAGGGTGTGTTAGCTTCTCATTGCTGACCAACATACCTGACAAACTTGTAGGAGGAGGAAAGATAATCTTGGTTCATGGGTTCAGAGGTTTTGGTTCATGGTCAATGGCTCCACTGCTTTTGACCCGAGATGAAGGAGAATATTAGAGAGGAAAAGCATGGTGGAGGAAAGCTACCCAGCTTAAGGCAGCCGGGAAGTGGAAGGGAAGGTCCCAGCAAGAAGAGCTATCCTTTCAAAGAACCTACTATGTCCAACCCTCCCTCACTGCCTACATATTTCACCACCTCCCAGGAGGCCACTCAGCTCTCAAAGGATTCATTCGCTCATGAGGTCAGAGCCCTTAAGATCTAATCACTTCCCCCAAAGCCCCACCTCGGAACATTGTCAATTTGTGGGGGATGAGTCTTCAACATGTGAGCCTTTGTGGACCACTTCAGATCCAAATCCCCACATGGCACGCACTTTTCACATTGTGCGCCTAAACTCAAATTTTTAAGTCCCCTTATCTCTTAGGGGCAATGACAATACTAACTCTGAATGGATACAATATCCAGGAATGTGTTTAATAACCAAGCTAAGTATTTCTGCAAAGTGTAGATTTGTGCGTGAATGCTGGAAATTCAGCATTTTCACGGGGCTATTTGGGGAACAAGTAAATAAATAGCCACATGTTTTCCAGTTAACAAAATATCAGCACTTAAAGCCAATGACTGTTTCTAGGCACTGCAGGGCCAGGTTTAAATACATACGTACTGATGGGGCCCATGCACCCACTGATGGGAGCACCTGAGGGACTACTGTCACTTAAGGAAATGCTTGTTGCACATGAAGACTTTACAAATGATGGCCTTTGTTCCTAAGGTGCCCTGAAGTGGGAGCCTCCCAACTCCCCAAGTTATGGCTGACCCCACATAGTGTTCCTTCCTGTGGTATGAGTTCCTGGGGCTGCAGCACTTAAGAAGTCCTTGAAGGAAATCGGGTTAAAAAACTCCCTGCTGCCCTGAGCAAAGGGGCGTGAGGTCTGCCTCATCCCTGCCACACCCGACCTCATTCATGATCTCAGCTCTGTTTGCTGGCCTTGTGATCCTGGAAGTCACCTCACTTGTAAGATAAGAAGCAGGATAACATGATCTTGGCAGTGCTGCCAACTCTTCAGCTGATACTGTGATTAACTTCTCAGTGAGTTGGTTAATATTCAGGTTGGAAATTTGAGTCATTTAGATATATACTTAACTAGGAAATACTAGTGTGGTCCCCTCAACACTATGGCCAGCACTATGATTGTTCCCCCACTTTTTTAAGAGCAGCTTTACGTTCAGAAAAATTTAAAGCACAAAGGTGGTCTTTATACCTCTTGGCTCTACCCATGCATAACTTTCCTCTATCAACATTTCATGCCAGAATGGTACATTTGTTGCAGGGGATGAACCTGCACCTCACATCACCACCATCCGAAGTCTGCAGTGGACACCATGGTTCACTGCTGCACACTCTGCAGGTGTGGACAAATGTGATGGCATGTATCCAGGATACTATCAACAAGAATCACTGCCCTCAAAATGCTCTGCTACACCTATTGGATCCTCTACCCTCCAGTAATCACTCGTCATTTTCACTGTCTCCATGCATTTACCTTCTTCAGAATGTCAAAGAGCCATATACTACATGAGCACATTTTGGTCAATGACAGACTGCATGCATAACAGCCCTGTAGGATTTTGTCAGTGACATCGTAGCCATCTTAGTTTCTGTGAGTACGGTCCCCTCAACACATTTATGGGCTATGTCCCCATTGTTAATTGACAACTAGTTGGAATCATGCAACACACATCCTTCTCTGATTGGATTCTTGGTAACATGCGAATCTCCTCCACGTCCTCTCATGCCTTGACAGCTCCTTTCTCTTTAGAGCTGAATAATATTTCATTGTCTGCTTATACCAGTCTGTTTACACAATAATTTTCCAAAAGTTATCTTAATTGCTTCCAAGTTTTGGCAATCATGAATAAAGCCACTATAAACATTCCTGTGCAGGTTTCTGTATGGACAGAAGTTTTTATGCATTTGGGTAAATACCAAGGAGCACCTTCGCTGGATCATATGGTGCAAGTGTGTCTAGTTTTGTAAGAAACCAAACTGTCTTCCATCACTGTTTTGCATTCTCATCAGCTAAGGGCAGAGGTTACTGCTGCTGCACATCCTCACCTGCATTTGGTGTTGTCTGGTGTTTCTGCCCTTCTCAGAGGTGTGCAATGACTGTTATCAGGGTGCATTTGCCCAAGGACAGCAGTGGGGCATCTTCTCACATGCTTGTTTGCCCTGGGTACCTTCCTGGGTGAGGTGTTGGTCCAGGTTTTCCATTCTCCAAGAGCTTTTAGTATGTGTGCTGCTGAAGCTGAGCAAGAGTTTAAGAGTTTCGGGTATAATTTGGGTAATAGCCTTTTACCACGTAAGTTTTGGGCCAATCTTTTCTCCCCATCTATGATTTGCCCTCTCATTCTGAGGCAGTGTCTTAAGTTTTTATTAACATCGTAATATATAATATGGGTTCTCCAGCTCAGTTTTCCAGTCTTTGTGTTGCCTACACTTTTCCCAATCCAATTCTCACCTTTCATGGTTTTCTGGCCCCTCAAATCTCTAACAAATTTTTAATGGAGTAATTTAAAGCAGGAGGTTTTCAACCCTGAAGAAGCTTGTTGAGACAGGAGGCAGAATGAGCATGTTGGCGGCACCATTATATTAGGACAGGAGACCTCTCAGTGCCCACTAGGTTACACCTCACATGAGGTCCTACTTTGGTCCTGGGCAATGCCCAGCCTGTATTTCACCAGGACTTTCTATTGTATCTGGCAGAATGTTTACAGGCAAGTCTCGGTAACAAATCCACTAAGTGAAGTTTTCATTAAGGCTTTGATTAAGCCAAAGGGCAACCTCTGGAATGAAAAAGGAGTCACTTCAAACTATTTGCATGGATGTTTTTATCTTACAGAAAGGACTCTGCTGGCTTAAGGAACTTTTAGCCTAGACTTCAAGATTCTCCGTTCAATAAATCCTAATAATCTTTGAAACAAAGAGTAGGACCCGGGGTATTCTCATAGCACTTAAGAGCTGCTGCTTGCAGTGGGGGATCAATGTCCTCATCTAAAAGGGCTTGAGGCCTCCCCATCAGACTCCAGGACGGCTATCCCTGAGGCTCATCCCCTCTCCTATCCAGTCCTCAAATCAAGCTGGAGTTCTCTCAACTGCAGCCTACTTCTCTGGCCCAGGTCCTAAATCCCACGCTAAGTACTTGGGAAGGTGGAATTGTAGACAGCCCCAAGACTTGGTGCCAGCAGAGCAAGACTCCCTGCAGGGGCTGCAGACACTAGGGGACACTGTGAAACCCAGCATGAGGGAGGGGGCAGTTCAGGACAGTCCTCGCTAAGTCTTGAAAGGGCTGTATGCATGAGAACAAACTACTTCAGTCATCAAGAGAAACCCACAGCAATTCAGACATATGTCTAGAAGCAGAAGTTACAGGCATGCATGTAACAGAAGATATACCAAAACCATAAACAAAGATTTCAAATCTGAGTCACTAGTGGAAGATCTCTGCAACACACTATCCTCAAATTCTATATGGAGAGTCAAACATTTAAATTCTTGCAAACAAACTTAAGTACTCTGAAGTGCTAGCATAGAATTCTAAAAACAATGTTTTATACTCTTTCATATCCATTTGTATTTTAAATAATCACCTTTGCTTAGAAACTTGATAATATGAACGTGTCCAATAGTGGTTAATTAGAATTCAAGCATTTGTCAATTCATTTTTCAAACATTAACCAGGCAAATTTTAAGGTCCTTCAGTATTTTCAAAGCATAATATTGTCTGTGTGTATATTCCAGGGAATAAGCACCAATCTGTTTAAGTCATCTCAGACAGTCTAGACAAAGTTTAAGACAGAATTGCATTCCCCAGATAAGATCAACAATGAATCCATAATGTTCTGAATAAGGTTACTTTGCACAGACCTTATACTGCAGATATTTTATCTAACTTGGGTAGAATAAACATGGCCTCCTCAAAGACAACCAGGTCTAAAGTACTTAAAAGCATTTGTTTTTACCCGTTTTTGTTCTAGATATACCCGACAGTAGAGAGTATTTTGACATACATACAGTATAACTCGTTCCAGTTAGGATGCCATTATTGTGGTTGTATATGAGGTGGAGTTACAGTAGCTGTGCATTCATTCCACCGTCTTTTCTATTCCCATCTTCCCTCCCTTTCCTTCATTCCCCTTTGTCTAGTCCTATGAACTTCTCATCTTCCCCTCCCTTGTTGTGGGTCAGCATCCACATATCGGATAACATTCTGTCTTTGGTTTTTGGGGACTGGCTTATTTCACTTACTATGATATTCTCTAGTTCCATCCATATCAAAAGCACTCTTAATGAACAAAGGCCTATACAGGATCTCAGTGATAAACTGCTTGAAATCAAATGTGAAACAATGAAGTTTGTCACATGTTTATATTTTCAGAATTTTTGAAGCTCCAGAAACCTCATATTCAGATAGAGTCAAATTCTAAGTTTTGTGTGTTCAAAGATACTCGTAGTTTTTGATGGAAATTTTTATAAAATGCTGATAACATTCCTTGAGACTACCAGGTCTGACCCAACTATTTCATAATGAGGACACACTTGAAGGACAACAGGAAAGCCGTATGGCGTACACACCAATTACGAAACAGCACAAGAGTCTGCACTGCTTCTTACAGTGAGTGCAAACGCTGAGGAAAAGCTCAACTCTAAGTGACAGAGCAGAGAGGGAACATTCTGCAGACAACCTTGGCCATATCACAGAACTAGAAATTTGCCCACCTGAAAATGAAAATCCACATCTTGCTTGCCCATGGCTGATAGTGACACTGCAAGTTTTTGTACACATTGAAAGAGAAAAATTCACTAATGCCAAGCACCTGTCAGTACATCTACACAACTGCACATTGAACCCCCACTATGACCAGCCACCAGGTATTTTAGACAAGGGACACAGCCTCAAACTTTACTTGTCCAGATTTGTGATTTTCCATGGTGACAGAAGGGCCTGGAGGATGGTAAACCCAGCGCCCCAGCCCACTTTGTATTCTGACCCATCAAGACTGTACCCAGGAACCTGCCTGAGAAGACCCTAGTGAACTGCTGTCCAGAGCCTGAGGAGGGGCGGTCACAAGAGCAGTCACAGTGCCCTTTCCCATGACCTCCATTTCATTCCCTGGGATCTCAGTTGTCCTTCAGTGCCTACAAGTGGGGCTCCTACTTTCAAGCTTGTGTCCTGTGTACATGGAACTTACAGGCACGATGAACAGAGAAGGGAACGCACAGCTACACCACCAAGTTTACCTGAATCAACTAGGACTTTACTGTCAAATACTGAGAAAACCTGTTGGAGAGTAAGGGAGCTGTTGTAAAGCTGTTTTTATGCCAAGTATTTTATGTGTTTGCATTTTTAACTTTTATTGCAGTGCTGGGGCTTGAACCCAGGACTTCACACATGCTAGGCAAGTACTCTTCCACTGAGCCATATCCAGGGCCCCACTACGTTTATACACAATGCAAAAAGCTTGTCATTTCCCTTTCACACAGTGGCAACCGCCCACCAACGGCCCCAAACCAACATTCAACAGCTGTACTATCAGTCATTTTTCCATCACATACCCAGTTCTACCTACTTTAAAAAAAAAAAAACCATACAGCCATGAAATTGGTTAGTACAAATTAAGCAAAACTAGGTTTACAATGTTTTTTAGAGATAACATTGTGTTCTTTGAAAAGACTGCTCCACATAATGGCTTTCAAGTACAAGTGCATTCTCTCATCTCAGGAACCCTTCTACTTGCACAGCTTTGCCTGGTTCTACATTGAAAGCTTCCCCAAAACCTATTTATGTGTTGCATCAAAACCTAACCTCAAAATGAAACCCGTGTTCACTCTTAACATTTCCTGCCTCCTCATTCCTCATGCTGCAGGGGCATCATCTATTCCCAGGGGTGAGTGCCATGCTCTGAGATGTGGATTCATCCCACTAATCCATCACTCTGGGACACAAATGAGAGGAAAGCTGGTCTCAGGTGGCCAGCTGAGAGCTTGCTCTTGGTGTGGAGCAAGTAACTCATTTGACCTATCCCCCAAAACATATTTAAGATACCTTCATACCTCAGAATTTATTAGTAGGTAGCAATGGGAGACTGTCTGAGACATGAACCCAAGTCAATCAGGGTGACTGATGGACAGGAGCTGTGAAACACCATGCAGCTCAGTGGTACTGCTGCTTGGTTGCTCCCAATTTCCATTTCCTTTGTGCACCTTCAGCCATGCCAGCCCAGGCTGGATGCTCTAACGCATTTGTGGCCTTCATGTGATTCACAACTTGGCTCATAACGTGACTGTACCATGGCAGGAGCTTCAGAAGTACCTGTGGCTATCTAAATTCAAAACAATCTGTCCTTTCCCCCTAACAAAGTAACCTCTGGAAGAGCCAGCCCTGGCCTTGTCCTCTTTCAGGGTTCCTGGTTACTGCCTTGCTGTACATGTATTGCTGATTGTCCAGCATCACCCAAAAATCTCAACCTTATTTCTTACCATTGCTTTCTGTAGCTCTGGTGTGAGTTTTGAGAGCCAAGAACTAACAGAATGAGAGCAAAAGGATTGGTTTCACTTGTCTTCCTGTTCACATCCCTAAAAACTCCAAAAGCATCAAGTATTTGTTGGAAGTAACATCTACAAAATAGAATTTGATTGTAAGTATTCTACAGACTAAACTGAGTGTGGTGGTGCCCACCTGTAATCCCAGCAGCTCGGGAGGGTCAGGCAGGAGGATCGCCAAGTTCAAAGCCAGCCTCAGCCACTTAGTGAGGCCCTGAGCAACTTAACAGGACCCTGTCTTAAAGTAAAAAAACAGAACTAAGGATGTAACTCAGTGGTAGAGTACCCCTGTGTTAAGTCCTTGATGTAAAAAATATATAGACACATTCCATGAACTATGGAATGACTTCAGACAAACGTATCTACAAAAAGCAATAGTTAAACCATACCGAGAAATGCATACTATCTGACACTTCCAAAATTGGTGTTGGTGAAAAGACGGTACCAGATGAATCAACATGGCCAGCCTGGAACCACAGTACCCAAACAATTACTCAATCTTGTGTTCTCTGTGCCACCTGCATGGGATGCTGCTAGTTATTCACCAAAATCTGTTGTCCTTGTCTTCCAAAGCACATTGCTATACTCTACAGAGCTGAAGCTCTCTGGTGCAAGGAAGATCAACTCCAATAAACTGACCCTTTCTGTGGTAGTTCACTATGCCCATCCTGCAGGTAAGAAGCATCATGAGACATGGAAGCAGAGAGGGGGGAAATGCACACCTGACCCCATGCCTTTGTTCCTTCTCTCAACATGCACACTAAGTACTGAGTAGGTGCTTATACAGTGCTGCCCAGTTAAAGCTCTTGATGTCTTTTAATCTCAACTTGCAGATCTTGAGTTTTTACATCTTAGGAAGTAGAGATGTCAGTTTGGCAGAAGGGAGAAGGAAGCATTACTAGTACTCTGCATCAGTCCATTCACTGTGGAAAGCCACTAGTACACTGCTTATGTGTTTGCTGGTTTCCTCTGTCCTTATGACACAAGTTATTCATCAAAATAGCCTGTTTTACTGATTCCTAGATATAAAAGAGCTGAAGGCACACTCCAGAAGATAGCAATGATAAACAGGTACCAGTACTGGAGGGTACTGAATGGCACTTGGAACAACGTAGCCTGAGAAAACTCGCTTAATTGTTAAAATCTTCATGGTAATTACTTTAAGTTTTCCCATATTTTCCCACTAAGGAAGAAAGAGCTTAGCCACATTTCTTTACTAACAAATCCCCTAATTGAGCACCATTCAGCTGGTGGGTGTTCTCTTGATGCCTTCCCCAACCACACAACCTTACTA
The DNA here is from genome assembly GCF_001458135.2 of Marmota marmota marmota. NCBI lineage: Eukaryota > Metazoa > Chordata > Mammalia > Rodentia > Sciuridae > Marmota > Marmota marmota. The sequence continues at coordinate 997,295 of NW_026000048.1, forward strand.
ACCATGCAACTACCTTTCAGGCCTTCCGAGTCATACAGCCATTGCCAGCAGAGTCTGGGTACCTCTGCTCAGCCGAGTGACAACCCAGAACACTTGACTTGCTATGATTTCTTATTCCACAGTGTAACTCTGCTTCCCATGATGAGATATGACATGTGACAATAGACTAAAAGGTGTTAGAAACTAATGCGCTTCTCAGAAATCAAGCAGAATCTAAGGACAGCTTTGCTCATTGCTCGTTTGCTATGGGCTTGGTTCAAAATAGCTTTTCAGGCTCCTGAGGACAAAATTCAGCTGGTTAAGAGTCTGGCTTTATTTACAGATGAATCACCGAGTACCCATTTCACAACTGCTGTTATGATCAGAACTAGAGGCCTAGTAGGGAAAATGACAGGGAGGGCAGGGAGTGACCCCCAAGCTTGTAGGAGGCTGACCACTGTGCTCAAGGGCATGGGAAAAACAGAGCATCAGTTTTAGTAACAGCCATGCTTTCACACTCAAACGATTTAAATAAACAGCCGTAAGTACAAATGCAAAGAAAGCTGCCATCACACATGGTGAACAAGTAACAGCCTTCATCTTTGGGAGACCCCCAGTCCAACAGAAGCTGCCATTACCACAGAGCCCACTCCAGCAGTAGAATGAGGTAAAGCAGCTTGGGAAAGCCAGAGGACAGCAGAAAGGCTGCTCATACCAGGTAAGTCTAGACCAAAGGGACCTTGATGGCTAGGTCTACAAGTCTTGGTCTGTGGTTGGCAGGGATGTGGGGTGTGGAGAATCAGGATGCAACCAGATACTATACCCTCCGCATCCTGGCTATACCTTCCGTGGAACTTCAGAGGGGCTTGGGCTGACAAGCTCCAAAGGTCTCAAAGGGAGCTGTGCATCCATGAACATGCAAGTATTGCGAAGAGGCCAACATGCTGCAATTCCTGGTAACTCAAGAAAAGAAGGCAAGGTCTAAGCATATGGGTTCCTTGCCAGAATCCCTCTGTAATGCCATGTTGTGTTTAAAAATGTAGAAAGTTCCATAGTTTACTTCATAGTGAATACAGACTCCCAAATGTTTCACCAAGGACTCACACAGTCCAGAACACAAATGCACCTGCCGTAGCGATCATGGGTCATTCTTAGTACCATAATGATTCCTTATGTAGGTGACGGCCTTTCTTAAACCAGGAGCCTTGAAGCCACTTGGTGTATCTTTCATCCTGAAAAGGAGTCTCCTTCCAAATACTAGTCCAAGGGCCACTCCACCGACCCTGGCAGGAAGTACCTGCGTCATGATCACTGTCTGTCAGATGGATGTAAGTCTGAGTTGCAAGCATTCCCCGACAGCCCTCCTTACCTACCCCAACTAACCCTCTGGAGGGTTCCTCCAGCTCCAACATCCTCGGTGATACCCAGCCCTTTCTAATTCTAATTTCTAATTCTAATTTCCCTCCCCCTCTTACAGCAGGAAGCTCAAAATAACCCCTCGAGGTGGTCCCAGCAGAAATATACCTAATCCGGAAACTTCCACTCTACTAGAGGAATCTGCCACTGTGCTTTCTTATTGGCAAATGAGTCAAAAATCATCTATGTGTGGCAATGAAAATGGGTTGTTCTTCAAGTTGAAAGACCTGTCTGTCCTGATATTTTTAAACTCAAGACAGTTTGGGGGAAAAGTATACACAGTTCACACACACCCCTCAAAAAAAAAAAAAGAAAAGAAAAAAAAAACCAAGTTTGGCCATGTGAACTTCACTATGCCCATCTTAGTCCACTTAGATTTTTCTGAACCTTGATTACTGTCGAGTGAATGCCAGTACGAAAGGAGGGCTCAGAACTGACTCCTTCAATAAAATCTTATGGAAATGCAGCACAGTCTCCTGGCTGTAAAGGAAAGGGAGGAATTAAAATGGGTGGTAAAATTAAACATGTGTTCAATTCTGATGTTAAAATCATCACCAAAATTTTCAGAGGCAATTTACTTTCCTAAGCATCCAGCTGCCAGATTAACTGCAAATAGAAAGTTTCCAGATTCCACCAGGCCAAGCCTCTTGGAACAAGCAGATGTTCACAGGGGCTTAGATTTCAAGGCCTCCAAATCCATCGACTCTGATGGGCTGTACACAACAGCCTGTTTAAGGCAAATTAAAGGAAGGTGTCTCGCTCCCTAGGGCTGATGTGTTCAAATCCTTCAAAACATTTCCTTTAAATGGCTTAGCCTCCTAAAAGAGTGCATTTGGTACTAGTTTAATATGGATCCCCTTCTGCATGGGTACATAATAGAATCATGGAATCACAAAATGCCGTGTTACTAAAATCCAAAGAAATTAAGAGTGATAAACATTAAATCCTCTAGTCTTTAACACTTCTACTGATAGGTCACTGAAAAGCAGCAATCCACCCACCCACTACATGAGAAAAGATAGGACGGTCCAGAGACCAGGGCCCAAGCAGCATGCAGCAGAACTGCCTGGCCAGGTGTGGAGGCTTGCTGCTACACTGAGCCTCCTTCCCTGAGCAGCGATCAGAGGAGAAACACAACCAGTCACTAGACAGGAGCTGGCAAGACTGTAAATGCTGGAGTCAGTCATCAAGACTGTGTGTTCCTGCCAAATCCAAATTCTAATAGGTTATAGGACCTCCATTCCTTGGGGGCATTTAACTCAGAAACCAATATGCAGGACTCCTCAGAACAGACACCTCACAAGGAGCACTTGGTTCTGACACTTCACAGAGACAGGGTGTCTGCTTTCATGCATACCTGCTTCCTTATATGTTCTACCTCGAGAGTCGCTGTTCACACCCGTCTGCAAGAGACATCTGTACACAGGTGGTGCGATGCAGCCAGCTCCCACCTTGCTAGTTTGTTTCCAACAGATCCCTTTACCTCTACCCATTTACTTTACCATTTTTAACTAGAAAATGAAACATCACAGCCTGATCAAAGACTGAGGTCGGGTCCCCCCGAGTCCCACTCGCATTCTGCACTCCCTGGAGGGTATCTGAAGGGCACAGGTTTGCGCAAGTACTTGCTGCATTAACTCAAGAGGCGGCATCCTGCACCACACTGGCTATAGGGACCCACATCAAGTCAAGGTGTAAGGACAGAGAAATACACGTGTGCCTTAAGGTCATCATCTCTCTTCCACTCCTCAGGTGAATATCCATGCTAAGGCAAAGCACATTTTCAGCAGGATGCTCTTAGCTTCCCAGGGCTGGCTTAACAAATTCCCCAGACCAAGCAGATCCCACACAAGAAAAATATCCCCTCCAGTTCTGGAGCCCAAAGACCAACATCATAATGTGGGCAGCTCCTTCTGGAGGCTCCAGGGGCTTCTTCCCGTCTCTTCCAGCTTCTGGCAGCATCACTCCAGCCTCCGCCTCAAGATTCCCTGTCCTCTTACAAGGGGGGTAACGACTTGTCAATCATTTTTAGGTTACAATTACAAAGACCCTTCGTCTCACTAAGGCCAATCAGCGTACCTGGGCTAAGACTGGACAAGTTCTGGGAAGATGTGATTTCATACCAGAAGCTGAAACGCTACAGAGATTCAAAATTCCATCATGCTAATCTTAGTGTTCTGTGGAGGTAGAAGCCATCGGGAGAGGGTGCGGAAACAGACAGCCATGTGTTATTTTTGGAAATCAAATCTATGACTCAAGTTTTAACTGATTAAACCTTCCTTTCGGCAAGTAACTTCATGGACGGAAAAGAGAATGTGTGAGATTTATGGAGGAAAGGTGACAATCTAAAACCATTTCTTCCTCTCAAGGTATCATGGTTGCTTTACCATCTTGAAATATTTAAAAAGATGCCATTTGAAGTAATCAGTTTGTGGGGAAAGCAAAAGAAAAACTGACACAATGTATCACGCATGCCACTGTACAAATCACTCATTCTATAACCACTGAATATGAGCAAAGGCCATCAGTATCTAGTTATCAACGTTGTCCAGTTGATTATCAGCATCTCACACAATAGACTGAGACCTTCATCATGCCCACTGGGGCCTGCGAGAATTCACCAGGCTTATGGTCAAGTCTGATTCTCCTACCTCAGGTAACTGGAGGAAAGTGTGGGGTGAGCCTGACCACCTCGACTACATCAGATCAGAACCATCTGTAGGGAGCAGGAGCCGCAGGGCCCATGAGGCTACTCTGGCCTTTCCCCACAATGTATCACGCATGCCACTGTATAAATCACTTTTGTACAGTGTTGACAATCTCCTTCTGGAGGCTGTCTGCCTCCACCCCAGCAGGTGCACTGTCTCTACACCCATTATTAATAGGAATTTTGCCCCAGTACAAACTTGAGGTCCTTTCAATTGACACATCTTTTCTCCTAAGCAGGTCTCTAATGCCCAAACTAAATTACAGGAGCAAAGTCACATCACCCGGCTCTAAGCATTCTGTGTCCCCAGCTCACTGATTGCTTATGGCACCCCTATGGCATGGTGTCACCCCTGCTGTTTCACCCTAGAATGAGAAACTGAGGGAAAGTTGAAGGAAGACACCAGTGCAGGCAAGTAACTTGACAGTCTCAGGAGAGCCAACAGAACAAGGTGTGAATCCTCTGCTCTCTGGCTACCAGTGACAGGTTCCTCAATAATGCAGCAGCCATTGCTCATCTGAACCGATCTTAAGCTTTTAAGCTCTGTATGCTTCCAGTCCGTTCATCCTCTGGGGATAACAAGTGTCTCCTAAGGACTTAGATGGGCTCCAACCCTGACTTCTCTCCCACCTCACCCCTGCACAGGTGCCAGGGGAAGCAGGGCGACTACTCAGGAAGCTTAAGGTGATGGGACCACCTGCCTATACTCAGATTCAAGACAATATTTTCACCTTCTGCCTCCTCCAAGTCAAACTTAAGAACTCCCCAGTCTAACAAATTTCTGATTGCCCAAAAAAAGGGATATATAAGAACTGTGAGTTTGGTTTGTTTTTACACAATTAGCAAAATCATTACTATTAATACTACTGAAATTCTACCATATTAATGAGGACTGAAATGTGATTTTGCAAAATCTGCTAATTATAGATGCAAAAGTTTGTATAACACCGATAATTGAAATCTATGAGATTAAGAAAAGGATATTTTTTTGAACCTGGCATATTATTTCAGTTGTGAATCACTTGTTCATGTCATTTTATACCTGTATCTACTGCGGTCTCGCTGCATTTCTTACCACCTCTTCTCTAAACTCTTCATATGTTGGCCATGTTAACCTTTTCTTCTTTGGTGTATCTGATCATTTAAAATTTCTTGTTTTACTTGCATATGTCAGTAGAGCTTTTTGAACGTATGTGTGTCATAAATCTAGCTCATCTTTTATTAAGCTACTGTCCATAGTCGTATCATTTGGAAGTCCCAGCTGGCCAGAAACCTAATGTCTTTTTATCCTTTTACCTAACTAGTCATCCAAATAAGTTTTAAAAACTATATCCAGTAAACTTAAGTCTAGGAGAAATGACATTCATATAGTAAATTTTTTTCAAGTGAAATATTTTGAAAACCAGCAACATCATAACAAGACAAAGCAGAGCTATAATATGCAAGCCCATGTGATCTCAAAGCTAAACAATATAAAACATACTGAAGTATAAAAGTCCTCACTATTGAAACACCACCTCGACAGAAATTTCAGAAAAGAGCAAGATGCTCATGAAAGCCATTGGCACATGAGCCACTTTCCTGCCCGATTTTCACATGGCTTCTCCAGGCTGGCATTTACCAATGACCATGCACCAACAGAAGCAGGCTCCAGTCAACTTTCCGGGTGCAACTCAGGCAAAGGAGGGGGGGGGTAACCACCAACAAGCTGCTTCATATTTATTAGAATAGGTATGGAATTATAAGAATGTTTTCAAAAATCAGCAAATGAATATGCAAACTCCAAGTTCCTTAACATTCAGAGTTAATCACCAAATTTAAGTGCCCGGCAAGTTCCAGGGAAATCAGGCTCGGTTTTCACAGCATGGCTTCAGCCTCACATGACGAGCTGACACTGGTTGGAGGGCATGTGCCTTGACCACATCAAGAAAACGGCCCTGTCAGGCGACTCCTGAGTCCCAGGGAGCATCTTAGACCACTGTCTCCCAGCATCTTCTACAGGTCCTTTGTACACAGGTCACAGGCAACAAAAACCTAAATATTTCAATCAAAACTGTCTCCTTTAGGTCCTCTCTATTCTGCCCTATTATTGGGGGTGGGGGTGGGAGGGGGAGCCTATTACATAAGTAAACTTTGATGGCTACTAACCAGGGCAGGGGGCAGGGTATACAGGGCTTCAGTTGGGGAATCTGGAAAATGTTCTGGAGAGAGGGTGGTGATGGCCGCATCATGATGTTTACATACTTGGTACTTGTACACTTAGTTACAGTGGCTGGGCGCGATGGCACATGCCTGTAATCCCAGGAACTTTAAGGGTTAAGGCAGGAGGATCACAAGTTTAGGACTTCTGGGTTTAGGACTTCTGGGGTTTTAGCTTCCCCATCCCCCCCCCCCAAAAAAAAAGTTACAATGGAAATCTCATGTCACACGTTTCTTCACCTCACGAGCATCTTCAAAAAGTAATCTATACTACATTCTCCAGTTTCTTGCATCCTGTAGGTGCATTTGCTTTGGAAAATCTCAAGTTCCGTTTTGAAAAATGAGTATCCTTGTAGTTTTTAAGACACAGGGAAAATGTTTCAGGATATTTAGGTGGAGGAAAGCAGCTAGAAAGGGAAAAGTTTGTTAGGTAGAGGTTGAAGTCATAGCACAAACATGAAGAACTTGACTGCTAAAAGCAAGGAAGGGAGGTGGGCCAACAGCCAAAGAACACTCACACAGTACTAGGGTAAGTGGGTAAGGACACACTGAATTGTATACACAATCACCTGATATTCATGTGCCCCGAATCAGGCCACCATCACTGACATTGATTTTGGTCCCCAAGTGTTCTCTGCCCAAGAAACAAATATCACCGACAGCTGTCCATCAGACTATGCGTCCAAGTATAACCACAATCATGCACAATAGCCGCATCACTAGGATCACAAATGCTCAGAAAGATGGGGATAACTCAATGCTCATCCAAAGGACAGCCTTCTTGCTATGTGATTGACCAATGAGCACCCCGAACCCAGTCTGAGCTTTCTGACTCAGGGACCCTGGGAGGCTTGCTGAGAAGTAGACGTGGAGACTACCATAGTGGCAGGCTAGTTTGACACACTGGGCCCCATCCCTACCACCCTATATGAAAGGCCACAACACCAAAATCTGAGGCATCAAAGGGGCCCATCTTACCCCAATTCAGAAGCAGCCAATCCTACCAACAGCTCTTTCCTTCCTGAAACTCTCCCCACCACATGCCTCATTTCTGGGGTTCGTCTCCCCTTGTTGGCCGTTTTCTTCTGTCACTCCATAAATGCAAAAGAGATGGCAAACTCCCACCCTGATCCTCAGCTCTAGTTGCCTAAGATGAGCAGGGTCACCAATATGTTTGATTTACACGTCCAGTCCAGACACTGCTGATTAGCTCCAGGACCAAACTGGCCTGCACTCAAATACCACTGCTGCTGCCACTTCCTACAAATATGGCCCTAGGCAAGTTACAACACCTGGTGGACTAGCACCAGATGACAGGAACATGACTGGATTGTGATGCAAAACACAGAACCCAGGGGCTAGAACCCCGCATCCCTCAGTTGATGTGTTCTTCCCTCTCCTAGAGCTGCATGGGGCAGGAAGGCAGCCATTCCCACAGCATCCCTGCCTCAACAGACTCCAGAGATGGACGGCTTCCAGGAGACCTGACAATCCATCAACCTAGCCTTTAACATTCTGGTAATTACACACCTGCCACTCCCAAACTAGATTCAAGAAGTGATTTTAATGCCATAATCAAAAAAGTAATACAGCTTTCTAAAGACAATCTAATGGTGGAGATGGGAGTCTTCACTCTGTCCCCTTCAGCATAAGAATAACGATTTTCTAAATAAAAAATAAATAAATAATCATTTAATATATAACCACACTCCAACAGAAAAAAATCAGACCCTTGCCCACTGGCACTAGTCAGCAGAGACCTCATCAAGCACAGGGCAAATGATGTGAGTTTTTACCATGCTTGATAAATGCCAGATGACAATACCGGCAGCAAGGCTACTACATATGGCTTTAGCACTGACAGTTACTGGCTGCACAGATACAGTGGAACACCTGTGAGATTGTGGCCATGGCTAGCCTTCTCAAAGGTTATGTCCCTGATGTTCTGCTTATTGCTCAAGCTGCTGTAAATACAGCATTCATTGCAAGGTTCTCCGGTGCCACATTTCCCACTTCCGGTCAACTGCTGCCTCCAGGGTCACGCATGTTTCTATATGAATAGAACTGTTCAGATGCTATCACTTCACTCACAAGCATACACAAAGAATCACAGGGAGACAGGTAACCCTGTGAAAAGCTTTGTAGGGAGAGCTCAAAGTGACTAAAAGTACCAAACTCCTGTTGCCATGGAGATGAAGCTAATGCACCAGGACTATGTTTCTAGCCACACTAGTAAAGACCATCTGGGTAAGAGAAATCTGCTTTTAACACAGTGTTCAGCTCACAGTTACACATCAGTTTTCCCTGTGAATCATTACATGCAACAGAAGTTACTAGCTCATTACATGCAATAGAAGTTACTAGCATGAGGTACAACATGTGGTGTGGCACGCTAACACATTCAAATCATAGGTTAGGATCCTATGAAAATGGAACATGACATGAATCAGTAACATTTTAGATCAGTATCTTCCATATTCTAAGTATGAAGAGCAGCAAAGTCCTTTTTTTAATCAAAACGTTAACAAACCAAAATCCCTCCGAAAAAGGTGCAATTCACTGTTCTTCATATACTTGCAAACACATCACTCAGAACTATCATTTCCAGCACAACATCACTATCCAAAAGAAACCCAGTAGCCAGAAAGAGTTGCTATCTAACTCCTCCTCCCTGCTCCCAAGCCCCTGGCAACTGCTAATCTACTATCATTAGATTTGCCTGCTCTAGATATTATCATGTGAATCACAGTATGTAACCCTTTGCGTCTCCCATCTTATTTCATGTGCTTTCAGGTTTCATCTATGCTGTCTCATGTATTCCTTTTCATGGCTGAACAACAGCTCACATTGTAGATGAGACATTGTTTATCCATTCACTGGCTTATAGACATTGGGTTGTCTGTACCTTTGGACTATGATGAATCACACCGCTATGAAAATTCTTGCATGCCTTTTATAGTTACATTGATTTTTTTGGGGGGAAGTGGCATATGCCTAACGTAATTTCCAGGTGACATGATAAGCTTCATCTTTTAAGGAACTACCAAACTTATCCAAAGCATTTGCACCAATCCAAGCATAAAGACTTCAATTTTTCTGTATTGACATTTTTCATTTTCTGATGTTTTGATTTTAGCCATCCTATTTAGCATCCAACCCCTGCCCTCCTCCTTAGCCTATTTTAATGTGTATTCTTTCATTGAAGTTATCTGTGAATGTCAGTACAAAGCTTTGATAGTTCTAGTGAGTTGAAGCCAAGGGTGGATTGCAGACCTTATCTTGCAGAGAAAAAAGAATGTAAAGCAGATAAAGTTCTCCAGGTGTAAGTGTATCTTCTACTCTCAAAGTTCTTTTTAGAACTCCTCAAAGGCCCACCCTGGGTTCTGAGCCAGTGCTCTATATCAGTTTTGCCATCTAGGATTTTCCAAATCATGTTCAATAAAAGTTTTTTATTTTGTGAGGAGTAGTGCTACTCACAAGTCATCTAGGATTTTTCCAGAATATGCAATATTTTGAGTTGTGCACAGAAAAAAAAAAATCCAAGTACCACCTCCAACCATTTTTCCAGCAAAGATAAGAAACTTAAAATTAGTGGACGCTTCAGTATCATTCTAAACCAGTGGTCTTAAATTTGGGGGGGTGTCAGGAACCCTTTGTACTATTAAAAATTACTACAGATGTTTTAAAAAAACCTTTCACATGGGTCACATCCATACTTACATTAGAAAAATGAAGAGTTTAATTCATTTTGGCATAATACTCAAAAACATGTTCATACTTTCCAAAATAAAGTTAAAGGGGGCAATGTTTCCCACTGAACGTTCTAATCTTGTTTCATAGCAGGCAGCCGGACTCTCCTGCTGCTTCTACATCTCGTCTGTTATACAGCAGTTTTGGTTGAATGTATGAAGAACATCTGGTATCACACCGATTCAAAATTCTGGTTCATTGTCTACTCTTTTTCAGATGACTTGGTTATTTTTTGCTGCCCTGCCAAATGTGACATGTGGCACTTCCTTAAGGGTTGTTTGAATGTGGCCTCTGAAATTATCACCCACAAAACTTTCACATCGAGTCTACACTGACTAGTTTGTCTTGAGCTTTGGCTCTTTGCTCAGAGGATCTTAAAATTGCACACTGGTCATTTAGAAAACACTGGTTTACTGAGTTATGTGCAGTTTCCAAATGTTGATAAATTCCACCATATAACATCAAAAAAGTCATCTGTTCACATCACCACCAATCGCATCAGCAGCAGTGGTGCATCCGAGATCTGAAATTTTAATATTCACTTCAAAGCTCACATGTTCATCACTGGGGAAAATGTTAGTTTTTCTCCTTGAAGTCAGTTTATTCATTCTTCAGAAAACACCTGCCAAGAAAGCCTGACTTGCCAGTTTTAAGTCATTCAATATTAAAAGGCTGCTGTGTGGAAAAAGTGGGCCAAAAAGTTCAGCAATAACAAATGCTCCTTCCCTCAAGAAGGCCATCAGACCTTAGTACCTACAGAGACCTGCAGCATCACCCCACACATACACCTCCATTTCTCAAAATATTTGAGAGCAAGTGTTAGGATTTAATAAAACTCAACTTTCACTGCTTCATCAGGAGGATTACCCAGAGAAACTGGCCTTGTTCCCCTTCAAGTATGTGAAGGAGGGTGTCAATCATGTAGCCATCAGCTCAACAATGTAAAACGTTCAATTCTGAGACCTTTTTTACTTTTATATCTAGACTTGCTGGACTACCAAGGCCAGGCTTTTGAACAGGAAAAAAGGCTCAATTCTGCCTCCTGCAATATACATGTGGCCTTCCAGATGAAAGCTAGGTATGACACATGACTCAGCGAAAAAGATCATTTACAAGGATGGGAACTGGAGTTCTAAGAATCGTCTCTGGATAGTGGATAGAACAGCCTGCCTTATGCATTAATCATTCCCGTTCCCTATCCAAGGATGGTGCTGGAGGTCTCGCCTGCCAACAATGACTAGTTTTACTTTCAAGTTCCATACCTGAAACTGATTCAGATGACTTGAGTTCAAATTCATATTGACCTGGATTCACCAGGTCCAGGTTCAATAGATCCAAACAGAAAACCTTGAAATTCCAGTGGCTTCAACAAAACTGAAATCTATCTCCTGCAGAAGAAATGCCACCAAGTTCTCAGGAACCTCAGCGGCTCCCAGCTCACCATTCCACCGTCCCCAGCGTGGGCCCCTTACCCTGCAGGTCCAAGATGGCAACCACAGGGGAAAAGCCAGCACCCAACTCCAAGAAGTAGTTGCCACTTATACTAGCAATGTCTGTGTCTCAGGACTGTGAAGCAGAACAGGGAAGTGGAGTGCTACTCTATGGCTAGTCAGCAAGGTGTCCAACAAGTGTTCTGGGTTCTCATTATTAAAGAGAAAAGGATGGGGGTGCTAGGGAAAATCTTGGCCCTAAAAATTCAATGTTTAATGTTGGTAAAATGTAAATTATGCTATTTGGTTCTAATAACTCATGAGAAAAAAAAAAAGAGGCATTAACATTTCTGCTATTTTGTAAATAAAACATCAGATCCAGAGATCTGAAGATTGTCATAAGCTCCTAGAAGTAGAGCCAGTAACAAAGTCAAAATATACCTATCATCCAATCATATTTGAGACACCCATGTGTGCCCCACCATGAGCAGGGACTTTAACACCTGCCTTTTCCCTATTGCCTCTGCCTGCTCCTCTCAGCCATGCCCAGCACCCTTGAACCAGCCCCATCACCCACCTCCCTGCTGCCGCCTTCAGCTAGGGACCCCGCCTTCATTCCCACCTGCAGAGATCTTGTCCTTCCTTGATCCTCCAATCCTCTCATTCTGGGAGCATTTTTCTGGGTATGGGCACTCCTACTGTGGAACAACCTGTTTGCAGAGCACTTTATAACTTGGAAGTCAGTGTTTTCACACATGTTGTCTCACTGGACACTAATCAGGACCAACTTCAGGAAGGCAAGGTTGTGAAGCAGGCCCTCCAGCCTGCTCCCACCCCAAAGATTAAATGACTCAGAAGCTCCCACAGCAGAGGCCCCCAGAGGTGGGGCAGAGAGGGGCCCCCAGTGCACAGCAGAGCTCAGCACCCTTTCCAAAGAGGGAGCCCTGGGGACAACAGCCTGAAGAAAGCCACAGCCTGGGACCCATCCAGGTGCCGAGGCCCATTCATGTGCCCCAAACAGGAGGACTCGGCCTCCCACACACTCAGAAGGCAGTGAAACTAGGGCATGAAGAGGGCTTTGGGGAGGGAGATGACAGTGGCTGTCCTCCAAAAATCCCTCAGACCGTGGAGCTACTGCACTTGTACAGACACACTGTCTGAGCCCGATTTATGGATGACATTTTAATTAAAATGTTATACCTAACTTTAAAGAAAAGTAGCAATTTAGAACCATTGTGTACATTTAAAGCACAGTATAAATATAGCACACTTCCGAGACCAAGGAACAGCACTGGCAGGAAGAAACAGAAGGGCTGAGCTCCTTTCCAAAAAGAAGAGCAGGAAAAGCCATTTAAGATTAAAACCCAGGTCCTCCCAGCTCTGACAGCCAAATCCTCACCCGGGTGGAATAGGGGGAAATAGCCATTCTCTTTAATTGTTCTAGTTAGAAAACAAGAGCCATCCAGTTTTATTTTCTTGGTAGGAAACTCATCCAAAATTCACTTTTATCAAGTCAGCTGCTATGTACATAAATATGAGACTGTTCCCATTATTGCCTTTGCCTACCCCCTGGGGCCTTTTCAGCCCTGCTTTCCCCTTGTCATCCTCCCCCTCATGAGATAAGCACAGCACAGTCCCTCTATTCACACACTACGGCCTCAGGGGAGGCACAGGCCATCGTTGGAGCTGAGGGTTTTCATCCTGTAAGGACCAAATATCACCCCGTTAAAGATACATGCTGTGCACTCAGATGCAGACCCCACTTTTTAAAGACTGACTCTCTGTACCATCAGGTACAGAGACGGTGTACGAAAAGACAACCACAACCAACCACCTTCAATACCACCCAGCCCCTTGAGAACAGTCTTCCCAACAACACCAGGTGCCTCTCCTGGAAAGCAGCCCACTATGGACTTTAAACACCACAGCACTCAGGTCTAGAAGGCCCCAGGGCCTTGAGGAGGGGAGTCCTAGACTGCCCTTGGGCCAGGCAGGAGGAATAAGTCCCAGTGCCTCCTTCAGTTTTCATTCTGTGCCTGCATTTAGCCATGAAACACACAGCGGGTCCAGCCATTTGCCCATAAAAATCCCCAGGTAGTGCAAACCACCTGTCCATGCCACAGCCAACTCGGTCCACCACAAGCACCAACAGGAAATACATTGCTCAAAAAGGAGTCCACAGCATCTAACCTAATACTATGGAGTAACTGCAGCCATCCACACTGCATGGCTAAGTTATAAAATTAGAAGTCCAGTTCCTGGTTTGCACGAATCATGGCTTGGAGTACTCAAACAGCTGTATCTGGCCAACAATCACCTACTGCAGAGGTGGGCACAAACATGGCTTTCCCTCAGTGGGGAAAGTTCTGCAGACATGCAGTTCCAGACCTCCTGCCTACCTCTACACTGATGCCACTCAGGCTTGGCTTCAGACTGTCAGATTCACAATCACTTCTCTCCGAACTCAGCACAGAACTAAAGAGTAATGACTAATTTGGGGGATTCACTATCCATGCTTTCTATGCGATATTTAAAAGCATCATGAAGTTCCAGTAGAAAAATAAAGTCCCACAATCTGTCATCAAGATAGTAGAAATTTAGCTAGGATTTTAATAGGAAAAGAACACACGGGCCTATTTTAAGAACAGTGCTAGCTGGCTTTATAGAAACTATGTAGTAATGTCCCTGCCAAGTAAAAGGTTGTTTATGTTTTTGCTTTAGAAAAAGAAGGAAAGATTTCTTCCCTATTCAGACATATTAAGTATGTAAGTGTGTAACATACTCAGTATATTTAGTATTCAAAAGCAAATAGTCCTGGTTGATCTGCTTAACAGTATCACCTGTGAAGGAGGTGACATCCCAAATCAACCCAGGTTTCAACAGGTCTGTTGGACAAATGCCTTGGGAAAGGCCCATTGTGGAGGCTCACATAGATCTAGGTTTTGTCCCCCAGAGGGTCAAGTTCTGTGTGGGCCAGAACAGTGGTGTGATCCTCCACTAGAACCCAGCCCCCATCTGCCGTTTCACAGAAAAACTGTCTACCTTTCCCCTCCAGCAGAGACCCGGACTCCTGTCCAGGCACAGCTCCAGCACGAGCCCTTCTCTGAGCTCCACTCCTTACCTGGAGCAGGGGCACATCAAGAGCCTGGTTAGGAGCTGTCTGAGGTGTCCGGATCCTCACCCACCCCCCAGCTGGGAGCCACCACTACCTTTGTCCTCAGGTCTGCACCTGGGTTTGCTCTCAGGAGCAAAATGAGGTGGAGCATTTGGGAGAAACCCCAGTACAGGAATCACCAACACAACAGGACTTCACGTCCTCATGACAGAAACTCGATGTGGTGCTGCTACTCAGCTTCCCCTGTACACGGCAAACCTAAAGCATTCATCTCAGCTGTACAATTCTTCATGTACCTTTGCAAGTGCTGGGCCACAGAAGTTTGAGTTCAATATATGTAGAACAGTGGTTTTATAGTTCATGCAAAATTTTAAGGCATTTCTCTTTATTAGCCCATTTGTTCATCAAGCATCTCAAGTATGCACATTGAATTCGGTGGAATTAAGATAGTCTCTTCTAGAAACTAAACCACAGACAATATAAACAACTGACAATGTTGAAAGTAAGAACCTCAAAGGGTTGATTATGAGCTATAAGGTGAAAAGGAAGTATCGTTTCCACCTAAAGTGGATCAGAAGTGAAACATTTTTTTTTTACAGTGATACCAACTCGGTTTGCTTGATCAGGTATTCAATTACAACTTCCCCCACATTGTTTATATAAAACTCCACTGTTACCAGAGGCTGTAGGTTGCCATAAAATGGAGATCTCTCATGCAACCTTCAACTCAGTGGCTGCAGGCAGTGAGATCCTCAGAGTTCTCCAAAAACAGGAAGAGAATTAAGGTCATGTGTTCCCTTCTCCTATTTCCACGGTGAGCAATAAAGGAAATGCCACATTGCAGTCAGAGTTCCAGAACCCCGGGTACCTAGTGCCCAGCAGACTATTCCCCACAAGAGAGCAAGACTTTGGGAGGAATCCCCAAGACACCAGGTGGTGGGTAGTGCCCCCTCCTCTCACAGAACCTTCACTTCCAGAATGCAGGAGCATGCAGGAGCCAGACCTGCTGGGGCCATTCCCGAAAGCTGGGCATGGTAGGTGTCAAGACGACCACATGCAGCACCAACACCACTAACCCCGGGGTCAGGAGGCAAAAGGAGGGGAGCCAAGGTCCCACCGTCCCCTCTTCAAGGGCACAACACCCATGACCTAGGTGCCACCCACTGGGCCCCACTGCCTCCTAAAGCTGAGGCCTAAACAAGTTTACACATTTATTTTGAACTCTAAAAAGCAAAGGAAAGAGTCTGCCCATTTTCTGTTAACCCCCTGTATGTAGTACTGTGTGTGGCCTGATGCAACCTACAGGGGGAGGAAGAACCACCCCGTCTTCGAGTCTTGGCCTTCTTTTGATGACCTCCCAATAGTTCTCACTCTTCTCAAAACCTGCAGACAGTTGTAGAGCAGGGGACTCACACCTCTGCTCCGTCCCACTCCCAGGGAGGGACTTAGCTGACATTTTTAAGGAAATCCCTTTGAAGTCAGGTTCATAGCAGTTCTTCCTTCTAGTCTAATGGGATTTAGTCTCCAAAGCTCAGGACTTGGAAGTCAATTAATCCCATTATCTTGTGATGTCTTTTGTATGTGATGTTACTGACCTTTACAACTGCATTTGAGTAATACAGGCACTCCTGGTTTTGCCTAGTAGAGCACAGAAGAGCAGCAGCTGCTAACAGCTCTTTCTACAAACTGGGTGTGGTTCTAAGTGCTTCACACACATTAGTGTACATTAA
This sequence comes from Marmota marmota marmota, assembly GCF_001458135.2. Classification (NCBI taxonomy): domain Eukaryota; kingdom Metazoa; phylum Chordata; class Mammalia; order Rodentia; family Sciuridae; genus Marmota; species Marmota marmota. The sequence goes on from NW_026000048.1 coordinate 1,013,621, forward strand.
CTCATTGCAGCCACCTCTCCACTGAGGGGCTTAGTAACCCACCAAGGAGCCCAACAAGGTTGAGCTACAGGCTGGTGCCATCTGGTCACTAGCATTTCACCACATAACTGATCCAAGTTAGCCCTTAGTCAACACATTGAATTCCATCAGCTATCAAGAGCTGCCACGTGCAATTTACAAAACGCATAAGCCGTCAAAGATTATGACTTTTTAAAAAGTCATTTAGAACGTTCATTTAAGGAATAGCACAGGTGTCTCGACTCTCCAGGTTTACAGATCGGTGGTGTCTGCAGAAACCCCTGGGCTCACAGATGGGAGAAAACGGCTGGAGAGGCCCCTGCAGGTGGGGCTCTCCAACCCACAGAAGCAAAACCACAGGAATCAATACACGACGTCTCCCACCTGCTCACCAAGAGCAGGGGCTACTGCATGCTTGTGGTAGCATGAGGTCCACACATTCCACTCACAGCTTCCTGCTCACTGGTGACAGTACCATGCACCACTGGGCAAAAGCCGAGATCCAAAAGGATCTTACCTACTGTATCAGGGGAGGAAATGAAGTCAGTCTGGCCCAAGCTCCTCTCCACAGGACTACAGCGTCCACAAGGCCCCATCTCCTGCCCTAATCCCTGATTAGATTTTCAGTGTCTTACAGGGCTTTGCCAATTCCAAGTGACACCCAACTATTCTGTAGGTGACCGTAGTCAGCCTCTTCATTAGCACCGTCTTTGCCCACCTTTGTTCATCTCCAAGTTCTGGATAATGATCGGTAGCTACTATCATTAAAACTGTCAGGTATTGTATGACATCCACTTGTACATTTTTAAAAATACTCAGCAAGTATGTTTTTCCTTCTCTAGATTTCTGCTCCGTTATAGGATTCTTTACTATGCCCCCACCCCCACCCACCACACACACTATTCTTAAAAATAGTCCTATAATCCCTGCTCTCAGGGCCACAAGCCAGCTAGGACAGGGTCTCTTCATATTTAAATTGGTAAACAAAGGAATCAAGATAGGTATATAGTGTTAACAAACACTATAGGACAAGGACAACAGTGCATTCTGTGCTCAACAGCAATTAGCACAGTAGCCTAGATTTTAAACTCAGATTTAATAACCAGATTTTCATGTGTACAGCACATGCCAGGGAATGCTCAGAACACTTCATTGAATCTTCATGATACCCCAGAGACAGGGACTAATGGTGACTCCATTGTACAGAGGAGGGTACTGAGGCCCAGGTGTCGCAGTACCCAAGAGCTGAGGTCACACCCAGGCAGCCTGGCTTCAGGTCTACACCCCCAATTAAATGACATATCTAAAAAAAGAACCATTTTGCAGCAATTTGCATTTTAGAAGTGGGTTTTTTGTTGTTTGTTTGTTTGTTTAGTTATACTTAAGATTCACTTAGGATCCATCTTGCAGGATTCTGAGTAAATGTCCCCAAACTGGATAAGCAGCACTTCAGGAAATTCCTTGATAACCCATCTCTACTAATACTGCTACTCTCTAGCTGCTTGCCTTTCTGAATTTTCACGCTTGCTCCCTAGGGTAACCTACTGCCTGGAAGCAGATCCATAGGAGGCTGAGGCACGTGACAGGAAATGGAGAAAACACGTCATATAACCAAGGCACCTCACACCACACAGATCCCGGGAGAGCCCAGGACACATCTCCCAACAAAGCCTTTGAAAAGAAATCAGCGCTTGCTGAGGAGATGGAGCAGCTTCCTCTCTCCTTAAAGCCTGAGGACTGCGGAGCTCAATTCCCAGGCTGGGGCTGAGGACAGTAGGTCTCTTTCACCAGGATTTCTCAAGTAGTCTGGTAGAACAGACCAGCAGGTGATGTGATCGAGGTAAATACTTTAGACAGCAATCCACAAGGAAGAAAAAAAAAAAAAAGGCAAATTCACGGGAGTCCTCCTGGCATCTCTAATTATTCACCTGACATATTCCTGCAGATCATTTTCATACCAGCCATTTCCTGAGCAGGACCACAATGGAATAGCAATGGCAGAATTCTGCTGGAACTGTCACTCAAGACAGACCAAAAACCCATTTCCCTTCCCCATCCTGACCAGCTTTCATCTTGTCCCCTGGGGTCTGCCAGATGAAGAGGCATTGTGGGTCCCTTCTCAAGCTCCCTACCTACGGTCACAGGGTATGTGCTGGCACCCCTGAGTCAGACCACATTTCCCAGCCTCCCTATGCAGGTCTGACCATGGGACTAAACCTGGGCTTGTGGGGGATGAAGCAGGGATGGCTGTGCCACATCATGGGACCCATCTCAAGCCCTCCTTGCTTTCCCAGCTGCAGCCGTTCCTGGACAGAATGACCTGCTTGGAGAGCACCAACCACGGGTGGAAGACACTGAGCATGCAAAGCAGACAACAGGTGGCAGCCAGAGGGCAACGCACCTGGATTATGGCTGTGCCATCTATTGCAAGGGCTTCAGTCATCCACAGATGATCATGATCCCAGATAAGAGGCTGCGAGCAAAGAGTAAGGCAATCAAGAGAACACTCTGGAAGACTACTGTGCTTTGCTCAGATTCACAAAAACATGGGGTGGGAGGTACCCAAGTGTAAGCTTCAGTATCAGAAATTCTAATTCATCTGGAATTAAACCTGAACACCAGACATCAAAAACAGTCTTGCCTCAGAACAGTCAAGAGGGTGAGCCACCCTGACTAGACACAGGATTTCCACCCCTCCAGTCCAGCTTCATCTAAGCAGCATTTCACCTCCCACCACCAGGTCAGGGTCTCCCAACACTACATTCTAACAAAACATCTCCCCACTTCCCCTCCCTCCTTTCACAGGAGGTTTTGCTCCAAGGGCAGGTGACACCAGGGTGGCCTGGGAGCTTGTATCAAATGTAGGATGCCAGGCCCACCCCAGACCCACAGATTCAGAACCTACACTTCAGAACCCAAGCCACACCCATCAGTATTTTAAAGCTGTGGTCATTCAGATGTGTTACCTTCCCAAGAAGGTACCCAAGTGACCACGCAGGAGAAGCTGACAAGGGGACAGGGTTTGGGGATGGGGAGGCCCAGGCAGGAGTAGAAAGTGTACTCTGGGGCAAGGAACATTGTCACACAGTCCAAGACGAGGGGACACTTGGCTCTTCCCCTGGCAGTATTGATGAGGGCCCCTTATGAGCTGCCTGAAGTCAGCCCAGGATGCAGAATAAGCAATCCAAGGCCCAAAACTCTAACTCAGTGCCCATGGGGTTCAATCCCTACTCTAATACTGTGCCCAAAAATAACTGATACCATTAGAAAACATCTAAGATCTTGTCTCATTTAGAAGGAATAATTAGTGAATTTATTCTTTCACTCAAAGCCTCTGTTGACTCCTTACTATGTGGCAGGGTCTCTGCAGTTAAGGCTAGGACCTTGGCCTCTAAGGCCTAAGCCTGCAGAAGGCTAGGATGTGAGACCCGGACCCTCAATGAAGTCAGTACTATGACAGAAGAATGGCCTTGTGCAGCAAGAATGAGGGAAACCTCAACACCTCCTAGGCCACGGCAAGGAGCCTGCAGGGGAGGCATTGCACCGTGGGCGTGGGCTTCCCCAGCCTCACCCTATGCACAGATGTTGTCAAGTCTGGGTCAACTCTTCCCTGATAAGTTAGCCTAGCACTCTCACAGATGCCAACAGAAAACAGAACTCAACTCAGACACGAAGGACTTGCCTTAGGGCCTAGCAGAGCACAAAGCTTCCTGATGGTGTGCATTGGTTCCCTGGACCCTCAAGTCCCAAAGGGCACGGTCCCACTCACCCTGGGAAAGCCACACAGTGAACCAGCAAGGCTGCAGACTCTTGCCTCTCCACCTCCCTGTCACTATCTCTTAAGCACCCCTGACCTGTTCCATGCACTATGGCCACCGTCTCCACCAAGCTCCCACCATCTGTGATCCTTCCCAGGTGCCTGCAGGACCTGTTCCCAGACTTCTCTAGCTCTCTGCTCATGGTTCCAGTGAGCATCCATGAATGTCCATCATCAAGGAGCAATTCTGCAGCCCCATGGCACTGTGACTACCTGCTCTGTTCTTTGCACTTGGCTATTGTTGGGACTATATTTGAACCCCAGCACAGTTCTTCAGAAGATGTGCACAAACCCATGACTTCTCTCCCCTGCAAATTTCTCAGGAATGACGGGAGCCTTCTTAACAAAGGAGGGGGGATGTTACCTCTTTCATCTTTGTAAGCCCCAATACCTAGCACAGAACCTACACGGAATTAATCTTTTTTTTTTTTTTTTGGTGGGGGGGTGGTAATGCTGGAGATCAAACCTAGGGCTTTGTGCATATGAGGCAAACACTACCAACTGAGCTGTATCCCCAGCCCAGAATGAAGCCCTTTGTAATAATCAAAATAAACTATTACTGCTAGGACATCATTCTTTACAGAATAAGAGCAGCACCTCTGTTCTATAAAAGGTTGTACATCAATGTTTGAATCAAACCACTTTTTTTTTTTTTTTTTAAAAACACATAATGCAACTGTGACCCAAAGAAAAGTAATTTGTCCAGGCCAAAGTGAGACAGGAACCCAAGGACCTTCTGTGCCCGCTCCTGTCCAGCTCTTGGGGCCATCACCAGTGACAAGCTGCCAGGAAACCTGCTGTGCCTGCTCCGGTCAAGCTCTGTGAATCAGCACAAATTAAGATGTACTGATTATTAATTAGGCTCCTGATTCTGCTGTTCTCACAGCCATAGCTAAAAACTGGTGCTGCCAACAACAGCTGGATGAGCAGTTACTGTCCCCCATTGTGCTACTTCCACAGCAGTCTCATCCTCCAGTTTAGCAAAGTGGCTCCCCAGAAAGCCTGTCATGATTCTTTAGCTAAAGCCACAGTATCTCAAAAAGAACAGGAAGGTGCTGGGGAGCCTGGACTTGCTCACATGTGATTTGTGTGCATGTTACCTGATCAGGACCGAGAGGGGGCAATTCAAACCCCAAGAAATAAGATTGAGCTCTCCCATTTTCTCTCGTCCAAGAGACAAGAGCTTTAGACAACACCTCTAGTTGTGGCTCCTACGCCATTTCAGGAGCAACAAGATTCCCCTCAGCAAACTGAGAAGACTGTGCACCTGTTTGGAGCCAAAGAACCAATGCATATGACATTGAGGTATCATAACCTGTGCTTTTCTAAGATCTATTAGCAAACTCAGGACTATCCAGTGCCATGCCCCTCATGCTCAACAAGGATGGCAACAGAACCAGAGCTGTCACCTTCCCCTTTGGGTTACAACTTCCAATATTAGCACAAAGTGGTGGAGACTGAAGGCCAGAAGGACGGGACACCCAAGGCCTCCCTCCAGGCCAGTGCACTTGCAATTCCACCAGCCAACAGCTGCCTCCAAGGGTGGAGGACGAAGCACACACATCCAGCTAGTACGAGTCTGTGCAAAGAAACCTCCCAGTGTCCAGTATCAGCTTGCAAATCGGTGTTAGTGTATCCCACACAGAACAGCAGGCAGAGAGCAGTCCAAGACCACCACGTGGGGAAAGAAAAATGATTTCACAAGCCAGAGGCAGCTTTTGGCCCTACTTCCCCCCTCCATCTCTGATCCCTTTGATTTATCCAATTCTCTCCACACTCATTTCATACACCTACTTTGAGACTAATTATCTTCAAAAATTCAACATTCTCTGCATTTTCACCATTTCAATGGCTTTTCCTTCTCCCACAAAGCTAATTTTAAAGTGCTTTTCCCAATCTGGCATCAGAAACATTGTTCTACTATTGTTTTTCATTAAAACTCTGGGATGCTTTAAACCTAAAAACTAGTTAACAACCAACCAACTGCTCAGCGTCCTCTTGAAGGACAGGTTGGAGAGGCCACAGGCACAGGAAGCACTCAGTGAAATTAAAACCTCAGAACACCTCAGGCCTGTGAACTAGTCCACCATAAAGGCAGGCAGCTTGGCCACACCATAAGGGCTCCCCCAGAACATTCCTGAAAGCCAACTCGCACAGTGAGCGTTTGCAAGACAGAAAACCTCATGACTCAAGATGACCTCTTGCGACAGAGGACCCAGAATGACCCCCACCAGGGTGCTGGACAACTTCAGGAGACCTCACACCTCTAGTGGCACTCGAGTTTCTTGCAATTTGAGTCCACTACACAACGGGGTTTGGAGACTTTCCTCCAAGGGTTGCCACTGCCCTTCAAGACCCCAGCCACACACCTGTGTCCAACAAGCCTTTTTGACAAGCACAACACTCCTCGGAGGACTAGGGCATTCCTCCGTGTCATTACACCCATTCGATTTCACCTAGTTTTTTCAGTTGCCAACGATTTTTATCAGACACACAAGACAATGGAAAGCAAGAGGCCACTGAATGGCCATCACATTCGTGGCCTCACTCGAGGGCCCTGGCTGCCTAGACATCACCATCTCTGGCTGGTGGATCAGGGCACAGGTGAGACTGTTTGAACTGGAAAGGGAAAAGCACCTCAGCAGCATGGCCAGAAGCCCTCCTGCAGCCCAGGCTCCTGCTGCTCAGAGCAGCCAGATGCCCCAACTTCACGGCCATCAGCGTGCAGGCTGGTCCCCACCTCCCCTGAGCAGCAGCTCTGAACAACCCGTCAGCCACCACACATCTCACCAGGACATTTCTGAGGGGGTTCACACTCAGCCTGCCCCAGAACAGGCCCCGCAGAACTGTCACTTCAACTGCTGGTCACTCAGGACAACCGTTTCCCTCCACAGAGATGCCAACCCCTGCACATCTCACTGCCCACCTCAGGGGATCCAAGGATACCGCCAGGATCCCTAGAACAGCTCCTCAATAGTCAGCCACACTATACATAATCTTTTTAATCAAAAGAAAATACAGACAACACCCAAAGTAACTGTCTGAAGAACATATGCTCATCTCTTTGGACCACCACCAAGAAAGGTAAGTGGGCAACTTGCCCCAGGAGCCGCCTATGCCAGGACCCACCACAACTCCCACCTCCCTAGTCAGTGCCGCATCAGTTACAGCTCAAGCCTGTATCCACTCCTGCACCTCCTCGCTGCCCACACCACGGCCTCATCTTGCTCACTCAAAACCCTTTCATGTTTAACTTAACTTCAAAATCATGCCTATGGTTCATCACACAGTCTGAGAGCCAGACCTGAAGCAGCCCCGGAGCCACACAGTTCCCATGGTGACATTCTCATTGTTGTTAAGATCCCTCTTAAGTGGTGTCAAAGCTGTTCAGTGTCAACAGAATATGCAGGAAAGACGGTGCACACCACTCCAATGCTGGTCCTAGAGGACAGTCAGTCCTCTAGTAGAGCTCTAAGGACAGTCAGCTGCCAGGTGGGACACATCTAGCAGCCCTCAGGAAAGGTCCAGGTGGCAAGGCACTCAGACCTCCCATTCACGCCCACATGCAGACACACAGTGGAAGGAGACCCCAGCTCCAGCTGATTCTTTAGAGGACCACACTCCTGGCCAGCATCTTAACTCAGATTGATCCAGAATCGCCTAGCAACACTGCCCCCGATTAGTGACTTACAGGAACAAAGATAATAAGTATGTTTTATGTTGCTAAGTTCAGGGGTCATCTACTGTGTACCAAGAAGTGGACACAGGCTACCAGGCTGTGTGCCGTCTGGGTCCGTTTACCTTCTAAACGTTCCTGGAAACTCTTACCCATGCTGTAGAACCTCAAAAGGTGTTGGACCCTCTTTGGAGTCCTTAAGAGCTCAAAATGCTTTTTAAAGCCCTACACAGGACCCAGGACCTGATAAAAGGAACACATGCAGATGTACACACGGACGCTCCATCGTTGACTGGGCACCTGACCTCTGGGCTTTCCTTCATCCCTCCACACTTGCGGTCACCAGTGAACACCATTGCTGAGCTCTAGTCCCCACCTCAGGGGGACATAGCTCTCAGAGTGCTACCCCAAGCACCAACAATCTTCCAGGACCGAGGCACCCCCACCCCAGGGGGATTCATCACCCAACTAATGCCAGCACTGGCTTAGGTCCCAGCTTTGTTTCTCACAGACCATGACAAGTGCCAGTCCCTTCACCACTCTTCAGGATAGTAGCAGCTTTCAGAACAGGGTCTGTGCCTCTCCCAGCACCCAGCAAAGAGGGGCAATAAGTATTTGATCAAAACATGTAATTTCTATGAAGCAGAATTCTGGAGTCCAAATTGCAGAGCTTATAGTTAAACATTTCCTTTATACATATCCTTATGTGGCACTTCCAAAGGCTCAGAGGAAGAGTGGCCAGAGCACCAACAGGCTCAAGCCCAGATCTCCAGCAGCACTGGAGCTGACAGGAGGCACAGCAGACAATGGTGAGTATAGGTGATTTAAGCTTTGTTTAGACACTTGCCTTTTGTAGTTCAATTAAAAAAAAAAAAAAAAAAAAAAAAAA
>NW_026000048.1:1022042-1049256 GCF_001458135.2 Marmota marmota marmota
TTAAAAAAAAAAAAAAAAAAAAAAGCAGCAGCTCACTTTCTATTTCTGTAGTAGCCAGAACCTTTCCTTCCAGCTTTCCCAGCCAAGTGTTAAGGGGCCCAGACAGGATGCCTCAGTATGTGGCTCTACAGAAGTGGAGACAAACAGGGGGAGGGGCACAACAATGGACTCCACACATGTCCAAGGTGAAGAAGAGGCTGGACCTTCCCAGTGACATTGCTCACGTGCATCACTGCACATCTCTCCTCCATGATAGGAGTCATCACACACCACAGTGTATGCTGACAGACCAAAATTAAAATGCTAAAGTAGTAGAACCAATGGACACCACCCTTAGGTTAAGGCAGTGTCCCACTCAATTTTTTTTTAATTGTAAAGATAACGTAATTTGTTTCCAGCTGCACTCTTTCCAAAACATTACCTAGAGTAAAACCCAGAAAACATTTGAGAGGTGCATGCAGAGGCCCGAGGCCGGGATTACTCCCTGTGGTCTTCCACACAAAGGGACAGGCTCCCCGAGGTCACAAATTTCACTCAAATCCCACCTAGGACCTGTTCCTTGGTTCTTAACTAGGAATGAGAAGACCTGTGTTGTCTGTAAGTCATTTGAGTTATGCTTCCCAGAATTTTAGACATTAGATTTGAGAAGGGAATTCTAACTATTCAGCCAAGGGAGAATCAGTTTTATAAAACTACCAAAGGCATGCTTCATGTGCATGAGTTTGGGCGATCCCTGCAGCTTCCCTGCAGTGGGAAATCCAATTTCTGTTGATGGAACTTCAGGCTTCTCTTCCCAGGGAAGAAGAGACACTGCATGGGCAGGCTATGGACAGGAGGGGGTCAGTCAGAAGGCTCTAAATTTGGACCCACAGCGCCAAGATCAAGGAAGGGTAGGACCCACATCTTCTGGGCCAAGTAATGTCTGTAAATACTCAGAAATTCGGGACTTGGCAGGGCAGTGAAGGTGCTAGGGAACCTCCTCCCCTATTAGGGCTACACACCTACATGGGCAATCTGCTCAGCAGACCTCCTTGAAGCCCCCATCTGCATTTACCAACTGAGGCCTCACCAATAGGCATGACACCTACCCAAACCATCCAGGTGCCCAGTCGGGCGTGGACCTGCTTGAAAGTAGGGGACTCCTACCACATTGTAGGTCAAACTAGCCATCTGAAAATGTAATGAACATCTGCTATTAAGTTAATCCATCTGTCAGTGCTGGGAAGTGACGTGCTAATTTGGTGAGGTAAATTAGTTTTTCAATGTTGTTTTCAACAGAAATTCATTTTCTGGGTATTTAGAAAATGAGACAAATCAATGTTTTCTGAAATTAGTTTTCATACAAAGATTGACATTTTTTCTTTACACTTAACTGCAACAAGTTCAAGTGTTTGGCTTTTTAGAGAAACACTCAAGTGTTCCCTTGAGACACCCTTTGCAAAGAATTGATAAAGGCACTCTTTCACCTTTAGAGTCTTTCACGTATCACTCAATTATTCCAAAAGTCGGCCTTTCTGTACACTCAGACATGTGCCCATTAAAAGTCCTCAACTGATAACTGGGTCATGATTTTAAGCACCACAGACCCACAGTCTGAAGACTTAGCTCAAACACACATCTCTGAAGGACCAAGTAAGTTTTCTTGCAAGTGATCTGTTCACTCATTCAATTTTCACTGAACACTATGATCAATCCCTTTACGGGGTAAAGGCAGAAACCGTCCCAGATCCTAGGAAGCTCCCATGCCAGAAGGAAAGTGCTGGACATGAACAGTCAGTCAGGCCCATAGCTAAGGGGAGTCCAAGTTGGGTGGGTCCTGAAAGAGACTTCCTCAAGCACCTAGTCTGCAGTAAACCAAGTCCAGATTTAAAGACAAATGTCCAAGAGTCACATCTGGAGGCAGAGGCAACAGCAGGGGCAGAGGGGAAGGAATGGCGGGCCAGCAGCCCAGGGCCCAGCAGGGCTGCCATGAACCAGCACGGACTCCTCCATCACCTCTCCATCACAGGAAGGGACACCTGCAAGTGCATTCCTGACCAACATGGGTGTCCAGTGAAAAAGATGTGGCATATGTACACCAATATGCACCAGGGAGCTTTATCCAGTCATAAGGAATGAAATGTCATTTTCAGGAAAATGGATAGAACTTGAGAACATTAAGTCAAATAAGCCAAAGTCAAGGGTTGCATTTTTTGTTTTTTCCTTACATGAAAACTAGAGGGGAAAAAGGAAAAGATGCAGGGCAGTTCATGAAAATTGAAGGCAGATCAATAATGCAGAAGGGACCAAGGGAAGAGGTCTGACAACCTCTTCTGAGGAATGACAACCAGATTGTATTGTTGTACTATGATGCAGTTGCAGCGCCCAAGTAGAATTAGAAAGTACATCCTGTAAGATAACAATATTTCACAAATGAGCCATTTCCTAACATACTTACCAATACCATGAGCTATTAAGTATTTCTTGATGTAGAGTTCAGTGACATTTCTCTGTGAAGGATGTGCAAAGCCAAGTGACACTGCAGTGCCAAGGTGGAGTCCTACATTATCTACTCTTGAAAATTATTAAGTTGAGGCAACACTGGAATAATGGGAACTGGCAGTGAATCCTCTAGTGATGCTGGTCTAATCAGTGAAGTAATGCACAGAGCTCTGGAGCAGACAGGACCCTATAATCTCTGCGCTTCAACTTCCTCCTCTGTAGAGGGGGCAGGTAAGCAGTGGGATCAAGATGGTGATTTCCCAGAGTTTGAAAGATGTTCCAGATTTCAACAATGCAGTGGGAATTGTGTATTTGCCTCTAGGAACTTAGACAAACTACGTGATGTTTCTTCTCTGTGCTAGAATTTTAATCTAGCTGATGGCTATATTCCATGAGACTCACAAGCATGGACAGTGACACATCTCAGATGAGTAAGTTCCCAAATAAGAGTAAGGCTTGGGCTCTTAACTCTGAACCAGACCCTAGAGATGGTCTAACTGGGAGAAAAGCCGGGTCCTAGACAGACTGGTCTTTGGGAGGAACCTTTGTGGAAAAGAACAGAGAAGGAAAATAGTAAACACCACAAAAATCTTTAGCTCAGCATCAACCACAGCAGCTTTTGTGCATTTTAATTCAGGAAGGAATATATTAGCCTAAAATCTAAGATACTGCCCCAGAAGCTCAAAGCTTTCCAAAACAACTGGGCTTATTTGCAAGCTTCTTCACATTGAGAAACTACATACAGTAGGGTTCTTGGTAGTGACTCAGCAGGCACAAAGCCACGATGCCCCTTTTGCAGTTTGGGGAAAGCATGGATTCCCCTACTGTCACATCCCACTGCACATGCCTCCAAGCTGTTGACCAAGACATCTAAGCTGGGGAGGCTGAGGCAGGAGGACTCCAAGTTTGAGGCCAGCCCTGGCAACTTAGTGCAACCCATCTCAAAAAAAATAAATAAATAAATAAAAAGGGATAGGGATGAAGCTCGCTGGTGGATACTCACCTGGCATGTGCCAGGCCCTGGGTTCCACTCCCCGTGCTGCAAAAACGATTCTTTCTGGTAAATGGCTCCACCTGCCCACTTCATCCTGTTCAGTTCAGGCAACTAAATAGTATAGCCCTCATACCTCCATGCGGCCCTTCCCACCCACCAAGGCAAGGCAGGGACAGACCTGTGTGGTCCTGTCCCCTGTAATTAGAGGGTAGGGTCTCATCACTGGGGTGTACCATGCTGGAAGACTGCTACGTTAGGATGTCCACGACGTAACTGGGGACTGCGGAGTCTGCCTTTGCTAAAAGCAGCAATTCTCAGGTCTGCAGACATCCTGTGGGGAACTGAAAGCAGGATAAAGCTTGGATCTCTGCCTTCAGATTCCTGCTCAGCGCTGTACACAGGCATGTCAGTCATTTGAGGAATGCTCACCCTTAGAACTAGCAATACACGGTTTATCAGCCCTATATTTACCTAACTTATCTTGTGCCCCTTCAGACCGAGATGAGATTCAGGGACATTCAACTCTCAGCTTTTACACCATCAGACCCTTGGACTGGTGCCTACAAGTCTCCAGACACCACCCCCTTCCAGGATCACAGGTCTGAAAAATATCCTAAGTAACAGTGGAAATTTCCCCCTCAAGCCGCAAGAGCTTCTCTGGGGTCACTGTAGAAACCAGAATTGACAGGATGATCAACAGATCAGTTTTGATCACGAACACTTAGTTATGCACACTTCTGGCCCCAGCCCCAATTCTTATTCTACCTGAGCCTATGGCTCATGTCAATGAAACGGACTCCCTTTGAAATTAAGAGCAACTTCCTAGTAACTCTGCATCTGTATTTCCTCCTACCCAGAGGGAGGAGGGCCTGCCCGCCCCTTACTTTCCTGCCAGGAACTACAGAACCAGAGGCTGTGTCCCTGGTTAAATACTAGCTTGATCTACATGTGTCTTCTGCCTTTGTCCCATTGGCCTTCTTATAAAAGCTTCCTGCATGCCCCAAACCCCAGGATGAAGATTCTATACAGGAAGTTGTGTCTTTTTCGAAACCAACTTTGAATAAACCCGTTTTCTGCCAATGTGTCCACCAAGGTTTTAGTGGGGTGACGTGCGGTGAAGACACTCTCCAGTAACAACGGCACCTGAAATAGGGGGGCCAAGATGCTAGAGCTCACTCTGCCCCCCATATGTCCCCCTTGAGTGGAATTTCCCGCTTTCCACCATTACCAATTCTGTCTAGTGGTAAGATGGTGGAACCTGGCTAGCAGGAACCCCTGGAGCCAGGCATCTGGCCTAAGATTCCAGTAACGAACGAGGAGGGAGTAGCTGCTCATTCAGCTACCCGCTGTTAGTGTCAGAGAATATGCCTCTTCCACCCTTGCCTAGAACTCCCCTCCCTGTTCTCTATCGCTCTCATCCTTCCCTGGCACTGATGTCATTTTGCCCCAGACCCAGCTCCAACTTTCACTAGGAATCCAAGATGACAATTTTAGAAACCATAGACTACAGATAAGGGGAATGAAACAAGTGTTGATGAAACATTTGCCTCGTAAATGACACAAGCTCCGTCTTGTGGTTACAATCTATGGGAGAAGACAACTATCATCACAAAGCAAGAACCACAGAAGAACAGGAATCCAGAGCAGAGCAAGGTGCTGTGAAGACAGTGTTCAGTGGCCCAAAGAACAAGAACCTTTCTTGACATGAGTCAGGTAAGTACGGAGTTTAAAAAACCCACCTCACTGTCGAGTCCCTGAAGATTTAAGTTCTCGAGCCACTCACAGGACCAGCATGCAAGAGTCAATGTACTTAACCTCACCGGCAATAAACACGTCAATCAGTCTCACTGGAGAGACCCCACTGTTTTGATACAACACTGGCTTATCTTTGTTTGCTAAAACTCACTTAACACTGAAAACCCACCAACTTCCAAAGTGATCAGCTAATTTTGAAAACACTAATTATACCAGTTACCTGTCAACAGCAATAAAAAAAAAAATGTCACTTTCTGGTGTTTTTCACATTTTGAGGACAGTCTCAATGGACAGGAGACAACCATCCTATATGGTCTCACAAGATTGGCCTGACAATCAGTCCTGGTCAAGGAGATCCTGAGCCCCCCGAAAAGGTGGCCTCACACACATCTCACCCTATCCGACTAGACCTGCACTTCAGGGCTTCTAAGACCTCAATTGTGAGGCTTCTGGCCTTGAGCCTCAGGGGACACCTGTCAGCTTCATTGTTTTGCTTCTCAAGCTCCTTCCTGTAGTCCTGCTACAGAAGCCCATGGAGCACCCATTGGTTTTCAGCTTGTCATCTACCTGGTAACACACCACAGCGTTACATACTCCTGGTACCCAGCCTCCAAAGAGCTCTTTTCTGCCCGTTGCACGGTTTTCTTGGAGTTGGACTGAAGGTCGCCTCCCTCAGGAGGGACACTGTCTCAATCGTCTCCACTCCCTCTGCAGTGAGGATATGGAAGACGTCCCACTCCAGAGTGGAGAGGTTCCTTAACATCAGGGGCTTTGACCACTCTGGCACTCACTCAGGAAGTTAGTGGGGTTTTTCTTGCCTAGACATTAAGTTTCTCTTACAGAGATCACCTAAGACCACCACCACCACGTCACCAGTGTGGAAGTCCCATCACAGCTGAGCAGCCACTGCAATCTCCAACTGTGGAGGCATCTCTCTTCAGTCTGCTGCACCCCAGGAACCAGGGGGTGCTTCCTGCTACTGCCTGCAGACCAACCTCACCCGCCAGGTCAGGTGCGTTCTGATTGCTGCTGTTAATGGACTACAGGCCAAGAACAGGAGAATCAAGAGCATGACCGTCCTGAAGTAATTTGTAGACCCAGAGTGTTCAGAAGGGCACTTGGCAAAAAACACTGCTCCAGCATGGCATTTACCGTGTCTCCTGTGACTCAAGGGCCATTTATTGCTTTCCCATGGTTTTTGACAGTTATTTCAATAGTTAAGGTCCCTATTTACAAAAGTGGGGTCAGGAGCTGTTTTCTGGTGTTTAGACCAGACCAAGGCACCTATAAAGAGACTTCCCTGCTTGCTGTCATCCCAGTAAGACAAAACCAAAGCAACTCCTTCCTCCAGAAGATGAAGCTCACTTGAGGGCACCAGGAGTGTGCTGACAAGGTTGCTGTGCACGTTTCAGTATGTGTATTTCAAGAATAAGTTTTCCCATATTTTTATGGGTGCATTATACAACAGTTGAATTCATTGTTACATGTTCATAAATGTACACAAGAAAGTATTTTCTTGGGCTGGGGTTTTGGTTCAGTGATAAAGTGCTTGCCTGGCACATATGAAGCAGTGGGTTTGATTCTCAGCACTACATAGTAAAGGTATCGATGTCTATTTCCTCATCACTGAAACCCACATCCTCTTCCCTGCAAGAGAATTTGGAGGAGAAATGATTGGGTGATAGCCTTAGCCTAATCCAGGAGTTAATCCCTGATGAGATTGATTAGATTGGTATGGTACAGCTGGAGAAGTGGGAATTGGGGTGTGGCTTTGGTGTATGGCAAATGGAGTCTGCCTCCCTATCACCATAATGCAAGCCACTTCCCTCTGCCACACTCTCCTACCATGAGGTTCAACCTCACCTTGAGCTCTGAGGAATGGAGCCATCTTTCTATGGAACAAGACCTCTGAAACAGAGCCTTCAAATTCTTCCTCCTCTGTAATTGTGCTGGTCAGGGCCTTTAGTCACAGCAGCAAAACGCTAATAGTATCCATCTTTGATTCTTTCCCCTCTAAATATGTATATGCATATTTATAGTCATGGTTTTAAAATTAGCATTCCCAAAGTGTTTCTAAATTAAAACATCTTCCATTTTGAACATTTACATTTCTCATTGTCAAACACTTCTAACAGAGATTGTTGGACCAGTTTTGAATATTTCCTTATCAATGAAAACCACATCCTCTTCCCTCAACTAGTTTTTCATGTTCTCAAACAATCCACTCTAAAATATTCCAGAAACTGAGTAACAAATTTGAAGATGAATAACCCAGAGCTTTTTAACAAGGCAGATTTAACACTGATTAAGATAAGGCCATTTAAATGATTAAAACTGAAGCTAGCTTGACTGCTTAAGAGAATTAAATTCAGCTAAATATTCACAATGAACACCAATTTGTTTGTGACCTTAAAAATCCACCACCCTGCAGATGGCTCTTTCGGAGACCTAAGCCACCTACTGCAGCCTTCTGGCTTCTGTGGGCCTCATGTGGACAGTCAGGAAGTACTGCGTCAATATCTAGAGATGTGACCGGTATTTAAATGCCCATTTAATTCCAGGTCAGATGCCTTAGTGTAATTCAGGTACATGTCACTATGGATAGCATGCTGGTGACAGTCACACATGACTTCCTGTACAACTTCAGACTTTGCAAGTTTGTGCCATTTTAAGATCTGTGTGGGGTGTTTTTTGACCAGTCACAGAAAAACAATTCAGTATTCAAAGACTGAGCACAGTACCCGTTTTATATTCATTCCTTAATTGCAGATTTTCCAATATTAAAACACACAACTGCTATTGGTGGGAACATATTTCATCATCCATCCCACACATAAAATTAATTGTTCAAACTGGGATCTATCTCCACGATAAGTGACCACACGTCAGGTAAAAGTTGATTTTCTAAAAATTAACAGCCTACTGACATAAGTCAATAGGCCAGATCCAGTCCACCCCACTTTTGTTCAGCCACAAACAAAAAATGGCTCTATTTTCAAAGGATAAAAGTATTTCCATGTATGTAAAAAGTATTGAAATGCAAATCTAAGTGAATAAACAAGGAAAAGTCATTCAAAATAGTTTGCCTTAATTCTTGATGAACTCAATTCTAACACAGCCAATGAGGTTCACTTAAGGAACTGAAGAATTAGCCCCTATCAGTGGTCTGAATGGAACAACTATGAGAGATAATTTTTCCAAATTTAAGAAGAACTAATTTGGTCCAACCTGAAGTGGAATCCAAGATATACAACCGATGTCGACAAGAAGTGTGGAACAAAGACTTCAGTGAACAAATCCACAAAGCTCGGGAAAACATCAAGTGTTCAAGGTCCACAGCACCCACTGTATTATTTACTAGCAGGTATTTTGTGGAAAATATTTAATCCCTTCCTATTATTAAAGTATAATAATGCCAAGAACATCACTGGTTTTTGTGGAACTAATCATCTTCAAGTTCCTCGGTCCATCTTGGACTATCAGCTTCATCTCCACAACCAGATTCCACCAGACTGGGCTCCCACACCCGAGAAAGTGGCCTGAAACCATCAAAGTACTACAGAGTCCACTTTAGGTTTCACCTCAATCATATCTCCTCTCTTGGCTCACAGTCCTTCACTGCCTGTGTCCAAAGTCCTAACCGTTGTTCCGTACACCTTCAGTGTTTTAGTTCTTTTGCGCACAAAGGTAAGTCTGGCCCATACCCTATCTTGGCTGCAGGCTCAAATCTCAAGGAACCAATTAAGACAGTATGCCTCAGTGATTCTGAGCATCAATTATAAAAACCAGAGTGCTCGTGCCCATTTCCCAATTTGCCACTTGGCCTTAGTCTTTCAACCCACTTTGCTTCCATTTCTTAATAAAATGGGAGTTACTTAATGCTTTCAAAAATCTGGAGGCAGGTGCTATTGTAAGTCCAAAGCACTCCAAATATAGTGCCTGGCATGTAATAGCTGCCAGTTAAATAGCCTTTACTTGGGCCAAACATGCTTTGGCCACATCCACCCATCTGCTTTTAAAAAAAAAAAAAAAACCTAGAAAATGGCAAGTATTTTTCCAATCTTGCTTCCTAAAAAACTAAACCGAACAACGGAAGGATTTCTGTCCACCCCCAACACTATCTACTGTGTCCTATTTAAGCAAAAGTGCATTACAACTCAGTTTAATTTCCAACTGAAAACCCTGGAAGGTCCAAGTTTAGCTTTTCCAAGGATGAATAGAAGAGAAAAATGCCGTTTTGGTCTCCTTTCCTGCCATCAACTTCCCTCCTGTCTGAAGAAAACTACAAGCTATCACCTGCCTCACGTATAAGATGACATCACTCCCCAGAGGGAGCACCAACTAGGGGACCCAGGACTAAAGCACTCACTTGGGCAGCTAAGTGTCCTCAAGCCAGGTGCCCAGACCCACCCCAGTCTATATCAGGACCTGGGGACCACAGGCAGGCCAGGGTCAGGCCCACTGTCAGACCAAGGGGACATGACTCCGTGTAAAGCATGCTAGTGTTCATACAGGTCTCTAGGTGTGGTGCACAGACTGCCCATCCAGAAGTTCTAATCAGTGTAGGAAATGGGTCACACCTCAAAACAAGACAGGTCCCGAGTTCCAAAGCAGCACTACAGATCTCTCCCCATACGCGCCAAATCAGCACCCAAACTCAAAAATACACATTCGCCACCAACAGAATGTTAGTCTTCAGCTCTGGCCCAGGAGATCTCTTTTCCATCCCAGTTCTGCTTTTTTAAACAACATATATAAAGGATTAGTAAGTTTTTCCAATTTTAAAAGGCATTTTCCACAGACTACTAACCTAACTATGCCTAGAATTTAAAACCACAGAACTCACATGTGCTAAAGCAATAAGGTACAAAACTGTGCTTTTTCCATTTGCCACGTGCAACTCCATTTCGAGCGACATCAGCTACACTCTGGTTTCCATCTCAAGGAGAGCAGCTCACGGCGTAAGAACAGAAGCATGAATACCACCAGTCAGTTAAAACTGAGGGACAATGGCCAAGAAAGCGTAAACAGAGGAACTGTATGTTCTCCAACATGGCATGCCGCTGACCAGTGTCATGGTGAATGATTTAATAATCATTCAATAATGATTCCATAAAATACTGCATCTGCATGAAAAACTATGCATCAGTACGACCCCACGCCCGGAAAATTGAGCACTCGCAGGGTGAGGCTGGTGCTGTGCTTTATTTTCTTCCCCCACCAGCTCTGTGGCCTCCTCGGTGCAGGACTTCATGCTCCCGCCCAGGGAGACCCGTCTCCAGTTGCATTCGGGACTTTATGACAAATGGTTTTCCAAAGTAGTTTGGAATCTTTCTCAACACTTGTGTCCAAGTTGAACACACTTTAAGAAAAACTAAAAGTCAAAACATTTGGGACTTTGATATTAAAATCCTTAAAGGGGAAAAGGTTTACATCTTGGTTTTTCTGAAGATCTCTAATAAAAACTTTGATATGTTAAAAATCCTAGCAGTGAATAGCATTTATTCAACGCCTCTCATAAAACTTACAAATGTGCTCTCGTTTACAGGTAAATGCGTGTTTCTTTACAAGGCTGTGCTCGGTATCCATTCACACAGAACGTGAGCCATTAGCCAGCAGGAGGCTAGCCCTTCACTGTTATCGTTGCCTTCTTTTAAATAGCAAACCCAAAATAAGTATTGTGGGCGCTCTGGCTCGGTTGCTATTTTTACAGTTCATTTAGACTCCGAAACTTACACATTCAGAAAGCAGGAAACAGAGCTGGTATGGAAGAGTGGGGAGGTTGGCTCCTCTCCTGCCCTTTCCAGTTGTGCAATCCCCAGACATCAGCACATGGAGGGCATGTGCCCATCTTCAGAGCACTTCTGGCTCAGGGTCCTTGAATACCTCACCACAGAGGAACGTCTCTAAAGACGCCAGCAGCACCCCAAGTAACTCAAACAGGTAGCAGTGCCCTGTCACTTTGCATCCTACACCTAAAGTCATGCCTATTCAACAGAGGATCCTGGATCCATGTATTGATGAGAGCAACATTAGAGACTGCTTTGATATGACAGGCAATATTGCTACCGAAGCCCAAAGTGAGACCCGTGCTGGCCCCAACACAAACTCTGGATCAAGTCTCAGATAAATACTCCATAAGCTATCAAAGGATGACATTCATCTCAGAACTGATGTGTAGTTGTTTAAGTCTTTGATGGCTTATTTCCATGTACTTAGAATTACTTTCCCTTCGGAGGAATACGTCAATTCAACAGTTAACACATACCGTGCTGCCTCAAGTCTGGACCTGCGTCACCTGAGACCTTAGAAATGCTCATTTGGTCCCCTTCCTCTGGCTCAAGGACAGTCATCTGTTTTAACCGTCCCCAGGTGAATATGATGCCCTCTGATAATGCCGGCAGAGGGAAGAAACTTCATTAACTGGACTATTGATTCTCTCAAACACTAAGTCATCTGTTTCTGGCCAATTGTTTTCTACTTGGCATACAAATCTTCATAAATCAATATTAAATGGAGGATAAAGCTTTTGATAGAAGTTTGGGAGATGGGACTCTGGTCCTAGCTGATCCAGCCCCGAGTAATCTGCTTTATCAAGCTTCCAGAGTTACTTACTCAAGGACAATGTTAGGAGGATGGACGGTCATTACTGTTCCACATGATGTTGGAGTCATGATGGTTCTCTGCCCTCTACGTTGTTATATGAAACGTCAACCCCGGAGCTACATTTATCCTGAGGGGATGTGGGGGATGTGATGTGGGCAAAAATCACTGCAAAAATCAAGTGACATCTAGGCAGGAAGCAAGCCATGGCCCATGACAACCCAGAGAGCCACTGGGAGGTAGAGCAGTCAACCCAATCCATACTCCTTAAACAACTTCCACAGTGTGCAATAGGGACTTTTATTTCTCTCCCTGCCCTGGGTGTTTTTGTTGTGTCTAAGAACCCAAAGGAGTAAGGAAAAGTAATCCACCCATGAAGTCACAGTTGCAGTTCTACACTGGGGAAGAGGGTAGATTTTCAACATGTTTCCTGGATTTAAGATGGGATCACAAAGTTAGACCCATCAATACCAGACACTGGATGAGAAGGGTTAAAATTAAGTCTTTTAGGAAGAGAAAAAAGTTTTTCAATCTGGTTCTAGAGTTCTGGAGCTACTAGAAGCTTTTCTGTAACTGTATGTCAACCTTGAGCTATCTCAGCCTTCTCTAGAAAATTAATGAAACAAAAGCCCAGGGCCTAGGGTGTATTGTACTCGGCCTTACACAAGAATCAGTGGCAGCAGCATCACCTGTGTCTGCCAAGATGCCAGGCCATACAGAAAGGGAAGAGCCATCCAAAAACGAAATGAATTTAGCATGAGGTTCACCGATTCTTAGCCGAGATAATGAAACGGGATGCCTGCTTGGGATGCACAAGATCCAACTTTTGTGGAAGACACAGTTAATGGTCTGCAAACTATGGTCTGAAGTCACAGCCAGTGAGCTTGAAAAGATATGTGTATTTTCAAAGGTTTTTAATGCATATATGCTCTCAAAAGAGACTCATCAAGCACAGGACATCCACTCTGACCCTTACAGAAAGTCACTAAATGTTGTCATAACATAATGCCACTGATTCTTTAACACACTGAAAACATTCAGAGCTGGGATACAGGGGTTAACGTCCTCACTGAAGAAGCACCACAGATTTGATGTTAGTACAGGCTGAAACAAGGGAGGTGATTCAGTGATACAATCTGTGATACACAGTGAGATGTGTCCACAGAATAATTAATTGGCTTTCACCGTGTGAAAAATGGTCTAGCTCAAAAATCACATGCAAAACAAACCAGAGCTTGATGTGGCCTCTCAAAGTCATTGGTTGTGATTAACAGCTAAATGAGAATAGTTCGTTTCACTATTTTAAAAAAAAAAACAAAAAACTATATAATCACTTCAATTTATTTATTGCTGTAAAATAGAGGGGACTACTTCATCCCAACTGTAAGCTTTGGCCATCATCATCCAACACATCCCCTGCTTCACACAGCAGCCATCCTCAGGGTTCCTGTCTGACAGCCCGTCAGGAAACCTAGGCTGGGAGATGGGGACCCGGGCCCTGCCCCTGAACACAGGGTGTGGCAGGGTAGGAATCAACAGAAATAAGCAAACCAACCTCGACCTATTCTGCTTCAGCACTGTTCTTCCAGACTTAATTTTAGAGCAACCTGGGCTTCATCTTTTTAGATCCACAAGTCTAAACATTTTGGCAGCTGCAGACCTACAGTTTCTGGATTCAGGTCCCTCCTGTACTTCCCCGTCTTTGACCCTCATTTTAGAATCGGAACAGCTCATGCCTGTATTGTTTCTATCACACCTCAGTGCCAACGGACTCAGGTACACCACAGGCCAGAGTGGACTAAGCCCAGGTCTGCAGACTCCTGGAGACGCCTATGGCACCAGAGGAGCCCACACGGCTTGACCTGGCTCTGCACTGCTCCCTCGTTCAGACCCATCTACTGTCGGCATCAACACCTATCCTTTACTAAGATTATGATTGACAGGAAGGGGAGGAAAAAGTTTCTGCATATATCTAACCTTCACTAAACAACAAAAAACAAAGAAAAAACACTAAACATTGTTATACACAAAATAGGCAGAATAAAAGTAAACAGTTTGGAAAAGGCCAAGTCCCCAGCGTGACACTATCAAGGCCTGAAAAGGCCACTCTGACCCTGAGGCATTGGCAGTAACGACCGCCCTGTGCTCCCGAATTCTAACGTCCAGTGCGCACCTGACCCTCAGGCCAACCTGAATTACTATCACTCCCCAAACTCAGCCTGTGTCTCCCTACTTCTGCCATCTTTTCTCCACGGTCTCAGCAAGCACCTTCTTCTACCTACCCAAACCTCATCTTGCTGCCTTGAGTAACCTCCTGATGGAGAAGCCTCTGACACACGGCAGCAGCGCCTCCCCACTACACACGTGAGGTCTTCACTCTGCTCGATGCGTAGGGTCCCATGGGTCTATCGAGCCACCCGACCCAGGGGAGTCTTGAGCCTAGGACCTGTCTATGTAAAGTCATATGCTCAGAGCACCAGGACACTTCCTGCACACACCAAGGTCAATTATCTATTGGATTCACATCAGCAAAACATTTCCTTTACAAAGAAAAACAAGAATTTAGTAATGAAACTGCCCTGGACATTTGAAATGTTTATGGCATCATAATAAAAACACCACTCCTCGTTTACCTTGAAATCAACCAAGACTACCAAGACTTCCATGAAATACAGGCCTGGTACTCACTTCAGTTCTCCACAAGGTGCAGCCTGGCCACAGGGGACCAGTACCAGCCCAGCTGACACTCAGGAGCGTCCCACCCACTGGAGAAGCTAAAAGTGGCTGGTCAGTTCTAGTGACAGGGATGTTAATGCCTAATATCAACAGAGAAGCCATTCAACAAAGGTAAATGTCACAAAATAAAGATAACCTGAAGGAAGGAGTGCTTATCTTTCCAATCTGACGTAACAAATGAGAGCTGTCACAAAGACCTCCTCAGTGTGACAGATGTACACACATCCATCTCACAGCAGTCACCCAGCAACAAGAACCCATCAGCATCATCCTCCCTGAATCTCCCACGGTTTGTCATCACAGCTGGGAGGGCAAGCTCCAGCCTAGCAACTGCCCATTGCTCCTGTCTGTCCCTCTTCCCACTTTTCCGTTCCACTGTCCTTTGCTCTTCCCGTCTGCTTTTCCATTCCCTCCCCTGGCTGTTCAACTTTCCTGGGACCTGCTGAATTATTTTCAGGCCACTGGTAGGGTTTTCATTGTATTTACTCAAGATGAGCATGCCTCAGACCATCTTGGTGACCACTGTGAGACCAACCACTGCCTGTGCATTCCATGTCCAAGTGTGAAACCAAGCCACATGGCCTTGACCAAGGTATAAAGGGGACACACAGGGAAGCACCCACTGATGTCCTGGCCAGCTATAGAAAAAGCCTTCCTATTATTTTAGTGCAGAAGACCGGCCTGAGAACCAAGCCTTCTCACAGCCCTGGGTGCACACAGATGGCTAGTTTCAACAAGACAGTTAACGTCATTAATCCGAAATTGAGTGGATTATACAGTTTATTATGTAACTTATAAATTGTTTTAGATCTGTAGTTAAAGAATTGTATGCATTCTGGAATATATTCTTGGTTTTTTAATTTGCTAATCTAAGAAACAATTATTGAGTTGATATCAACCAAGACTGTTTTCCTCTTTGAACGAATCTTTCTGGGACACATCCAAGAAACAGCCTTCCTCCATGGTCATCCTGGTGACAACAGTGGGGACTCTTCAGAATATAGGCAGTCACAGCCCTTGACCTCTCGCCCACATACAACAGGGTTTCAGGGACAAAAGGAGTCAACCTACCCCTGGTAGGAAGTACAGCAGGTTTTATGCCCTAAGTATTCTGTGTACACTAAACATCCATTTCCTCTAGTTCATCTGCTTTTGTACTACAGTTAACTGTGCACCTTTCATAAAAGATCCTCAACCCCTGGGCAAGGGGTTGCATCTTTTCACCTTTGGGTTCACATTCTGCTAGCACAGGGCTTTGGAAAGAGAAAAGCCTAATAAGGATGCTTTCTCATTTCTCTACACCCTTCCAATAACAAAAGTTACCAGCTTCTTCCTTGGCCTTTGAAGACAACGATGTTCCCCTATTCACCATTTTTTAAAGTGCTTATTTATGAAGAATGAGTTTAAATGGATACAGTATACATACTCCAACATCAAGTGTCCCTGCAGACCATGCTTTACAATAGACTGAATTTACAAATTGCCAAGGTCAAAACTTTCCAGTAATACTCAAGACAAACTGAAACAGAACTTTAGTATAACTTCTACTTATCTGTCATAATATGCATGTTTTCCATCAAAATCCAAGATGTCTACAGGCCAGATTTAAATGCACACATCTACATGACAGACTCCCTGCGACAGCAAAAGCTCCTCCAGGGACTACCAAAGAAACCTATAAAGGCCCACCTCCCTCCAACACCACTGTGGGGGTTGGGAATCTGCTTTCTACACACTTGAACTAAATGAGTAGCTGAAAGGACTTAATTTAGGGACATGAGGCATCTTGTCTTTCTAAATAACATAGCATAATACCCCAGTAACTGAATAAGGCAATGAATGTTTCTGGTTAACACAATCATCCCATAAATGGAAGGTAATCTGAAACACATACATTTTAATAACATAAGTCTTGAAGTTATTACTGTTATCAAAAGGACCATCTGATGGGAAAAACCAAAGACACGTAACTCATACTCAAGGAAATGCAATCATTCATTCCAACTTTTAACAGCCACATTTTAAAGCAAAATCTACTTGCTCCAAACATGAACCAACACCACAATGGTGAAAAAGAATGATCAATGAGGAAAACTTTAATACTAATCAAAGACTAAAACCTAATTAAATTTCACTACTCTAGGTGACGGCAGCAGCGCAGTTCACCCACACTTCCCGTTAATGATTAAGTACATCAGGGTCTAGGAGGCACTTGTTTTGGAAGGAACATCCCAAGTATCTCCAGAGAACTGTAAAGTGCTTTCCCACATCACAAAACTTGCAGCTGAAATGCTAAGAATAAAATACTATACTTTATTCATGGAAGTAGTGTTCTTAAATTCCCACCAAAGCAAGGCTGCCGGCAGACAGCACCACAAGACTCAACCTACCAAGTGCCTTCAGACAACTGCCTTCAATTTTTTGCTTCATTATGAGTGGCCTCCTGACAGTAATCTCTCAGTGGGGACATTTCATTCCACCTTCCACTCAAACCAAGGGTCTTGCAGAGGAGTCCAAGAAAATAGCACAGCACACTGAAGTAATTGTTAATGCTTTTCCTATACTATGTCATGCTATAATGCATTTTGTTAAATAAACTAAGGTTAAACCTTTATATGAGTGAAAAGATTATTCCATTTAGCAATAAGCCTTTTATATACAAATAGCTGTAACATGCTAATAATCTTTTATATCAAGACTTTGCACAATTCACAGGTTGTCAAAATGAACCCCACCACCGTTTTCCACAACTAAATCCCAAATAGTTAACTTTTCATAAACGAAATGCAGTTCCCTATTCCGTTACTTTCTGCACACAAATACAAAGGAAGTTCAGTGGAGTATGCTTTCGAAGACAGTATTTCAAATAGCAACAGTGTGACAGTCAAATCCTCAGGTAACAACCTCACATGACATGAGAAAAACTGAGGTAAACCCAAGCATCTGACCCAAACAACCTTGTTAACTGAGAAATAGGAAGGGAACAAAAAGGTACAAGTCACCATGTCCAGAGCATCTAGACAGACTCAATCCAGGAAAGGACAGCAAACATTTGTTTTGCTTTTACTTTTTAATACCTTTGATTATGTTTAATTGGTGCTCAGAATCAAACCCAGCGCATCACGTGCTAGGAAGTGCTCTACCACTGAGCCACAACTCCAGCCCCTGTTTTGTCTGGATGGTAAAACCAACACATTAAGGTTTTAATAAAAAAAAAAAAAAGAAAAGAAAAAGAAAAAGAAAAAAGAAAATTTGTCCCAATATTAACCTTAAGTTCTTGTTAATACACACAACACAGTCAACCATGGAGGTTCATACACAGGCTCTGAAATGTCAGTGTGATAGTACATACTTTGTGGGGGAAACTCTCAAAGCTACAGATATCTTAGATTTTCTGTGATAGAGAGTTTATGCAGAAGTATCCTCACTGGATCACCTATCAACATCCCAAGATCTCTATTACAGATTGGATGCACTGGTCTGTTCAGGATTCTGTTCCAGAATGCCTGAGCCCATGAAACATTTTCAATCATGGAAGCTAGCAAGCCCAGGTTCAACATGCCGGCATATCCAGGGTCCATGAGGGCTACTGACCACTTCCTCACGACAGGTACACTTCCCGGAGAGCTGCAGCTCTTCATCTATTACTATGGGGCTTAGGTGTTAATGAATTTTGGAATGATGTATTCAGACCACATCATTTAGCTTAATATTTGTCACAAAAGGGAGCCATAAAGTTCACTAAGTTCTGCATGCTCTTTCTGTGTGTTCATTAGTCTGAATAGGCTCCACGGAAGGAAGAGGCTGGAGAGAACCAGGCTGAAGCGAGTGTTCTTATTAGTGTTCAGTTTACTGCATGTGGCTTGAAGGAGAAGTTCGGAATGAAAGGGACTTGCTTCCATTCTGTAATGTGTTTAGCTTTACCTTGTCAAGACCATATGCGAATCGAAACTCTAAGACACAATGATGCAAACTAACTAGAAATTCATAGAATTCCTTAAAATGACACTAAATTTGAGTCTAATAAGCACAAACACTTGATGAGCAAAGCCCTTTGTGATTGCTTTTATGAAAAGGCAAATTCTCATCTGAAGTTCATATTAACTGATGTTTTTAAATATCAGCAGTAATCACCACTACATCTGACTATTTTATTTGCACTGGTCAAGGCAGCCATGTTTAAAAAAAAGGAAAATTTAGTGTTGTATTTTAAAGGGAGCACAGTAGAGGGGATGGAGCCAGAAACAAGGCATTTCTATCACTATTCCCAGGTCAATCCCTGCCCTCTCCACAAAAAACACCCCACACACCCCACACAAGTCTGGCTATTTAAAACAATGAATGTTCCTTAAGGAAAAAAATTGACGTTTCTGAAGTAAAGTCTCTTATCCTCTAGGCACGTTTGATCCTTCACAAAATAGTGATCACCAAAAACTAAAAAATAACACATACCTTGAAATCCGAGATGAGGCAACAGAAACATTCAAGTATGAACAGCAAAACTGTCCCCAGAGGAATAATGCAGAGGCCAACATGCGTGAAGGGCTCACCAGCACCTCCCATAGACTAGGCCAAGAGATGCTTCTCCAGGATGGCAGGCTCCCTCCAATCTCACAAGGAAAAGCAAGCAAGTGTGGCTTCCAGCAGACTGTGCCCATGAAGAACTCAATTTAAGGTCGTCTCCAGAAGAAGACAGGTGAACACAAACTGGTTTGACCCACTCCTCTATTCCAACAATCCCCCAGTCAGCACATCCTGCCTTTTTACTTCCCTCCCCTAACTCGGTGCTATTTTTGGAAGCTGGTTGTGTCAATTTCTGCCACTGCTCCTGAGGCCCCAGCCTGCTGCAATAAAGTGTGAGGGCTTCAGAATTCACATTGCCCCCCAAAATCAATATAGATTGTAAGCATGATGGTGCAGGGTTGTGAACCAAGATTCTTCGTCACTGTTAATCCTGGTCCAGGTTTGTCTGCACCTGGAGGAATGTTAAGTACCCAGTGTTTGTAGATGGGCTCCTTTTCTGAGACTTCCAAACTGCTACACAAGGATCATGAGCCCCAATAATGTAACATAAAAGCTGATCCAAATTCCCCGCCTAATGTTGGTATTAAGCATATTTAATTATAATTAACTCTAGCAACTGCCTATATTAAAATGTGACATTTAGAAAGTGGTTTGTGAGACAAGAATGTGCATGACAAGCCTGGGGTAGACCTCAAGATGGCCATGAAGACCTACAAGTCTCTACCCTCTTAGCCTCAGTCTTATCTATCATTTCTTTAATGGCAATATCCACACCTCATAGAGCTGAGAATTACCCAGCTTCCTGCCTAGTAAGAACCTGGATAGATGTTCATTTTGGTTTTCCTCAGTTTAATAAAACCAGAGGCTCCCAAGAATGAAAAGATATTTTAGTATACAATGCCAGAAATAGACGGGTCTCCAGCTGATGTCCACATTCTGTTCACTTATGTTTATTAAATTCATTATCTGATACTTGACACTTCCCCCCCACACTATAGTTTGGTTTCCAACATTGCTCATGTTTAAATTTGAAAGCTGTAGCAACTTGAGTGTGCCCAAAAGTCGTAGAAAAAATTTCATAGATGAACAAATATCAATAAGGATATGTTCTATAGCATTTAATAATCCACTGACAGTGTAAACTTGAGCCACTTTTTGACGGTACTGGTATATGACAGGCTCTAGTGACAGACGACGAGATTTAGAACAGTTTATCACCATGCTTTACTGATCAGCAATACTTTAGATTAAAAAAAAAAATCAGAACTGTCACTAGTGATACAAAAGTAAATTTGAAAAAATCAATCACTTTAGAATCATTTCCTAGGTGGCTGTGATAGGTGAGCAATGTGTGTACCAGCTGTCTTCAAGTTCTTAGCGTGCAGGGGCAGCAGGGTTTTTTTGGGTCAAGAGCCCCATGTTCAACGTTGTACACAGATAAAACTGCAGCACAGAGTAAGAATTCAACATTTGTCAAAGGGACAAGTGATCAGATGGAGTCCAAGGCTCTAACAGCCCTGTTGCTTTTCTAAAGTAGCTAACAAATCCCCCGCCTTCAATGTAGTTAAATCTACATACCGATTTTCTTTTGAAAATGAAAAGAACCCCAAAAGGCAGCAAAGTCTGAGAAGTTTACAGCCACATGAAAGACTGAACTTGGCTGAGACCAAGTTCAGAGATTTTTGTTTGTTTTTTAAGCACTGAGGAAATAATTGGTAGAGTTTTAAAAAGTTGTGAGCGCTTCTTTCTCCAAGGTAGAACCTTTCAGATGGACCAGAATATTCTAACTGTAATCCATCAGGAGTGAAATTGTTAAGATGAAAAACCAAAAGTAAATTAAAATCCAAAGCTAACTACAGGACAAGTAATCATAGGCCTGAGGTAGCTTACTCTCAAATCCCAATTTTGGAAAATGTTTTTACACCAAGCTCTCAACTCCTCTTTTCATTCAAAGGCACTCTCCTTGGTCTACATTTCTTCCTTAATCCTTCACACTGTACCTGGAAATGGATTTATGCACCATTTTCGATTACAACAGCTAGCGGTAATGCATTTTCTTCCAACTGTACCCACTAGCAATATTCGTGGGGTTTTCCAGGGGCCGACAGGAGAACCAACACTTTCCTGACCAATGGCAACCTCCCATTGATTAAGTGGCCATGAAAGGTAGCCAGTACGTGAACATAATGCCAGTTTCCCTTCCTTCCATGAATCCCTCACCACTGTTGCTTCAGTTCCCTTGCTTATCTGGGGGTAAAACCCACACCAGTGCCATCACGATCAAGTGAACACATGGTCACGAAATGACGGTTCCAGCCTCATTGCAAAATCCAATAACTTGCCAAATGTCATGAAGCCAGGTGGCATGTAGCTGGATCCCTGCTGTCACTAGGAAGGGTGTGCACATCCATCCGTTCAGTGTAAATACAGGGGGTGCACATCCATCCATGCAGTGTAGATACAGGGGTGCAGAGTAGAGATACTCACGAAATGGTACCCACAGCCGGTGATGTACGTACACATGTACACGGACAGAACCTTCCCACAGCTCAGACATTTCTACAATGTCCCACCTGAAGAGCCGTCAGCACCACCCTCCAGCACTCCAGAGGTCGGCTCTCAGTTTTACAAAGTGAATCCCCCACCCCCGCAACTAGAACAATGTTTAGGAGGTTTTTTATTTAACCTTTATTTTTATGTGGTGCCAAGGATGGAACCCAGTGCCTCATACATCTAGGCAAGCGCTCTACCACCGATGACAATCCCTGTACTTTCTCTGGATGCTTTTCACACTTTGAAGCTGCAAAAGGCAAGGCAGGAATAAAGATGGACACCACCTCCCCTAGGGAGCAATTTCAGATTTGCACCAAAAGCCTCAAAAAAAACCTGCCTACTTCATCCAATTATTATACTTATTTTTATCAGGAGCAAATCGCCTAGCAACAAAAAAACACCTATACTTTAAGCAGGATGTTCCACTCAAGCTGGAGAAGTGCAGGGACAGTGAGTACCTCACAGGCTGAAGACCGAACATACCACAAAACCATACATATCCTTGGCTTCATAAGATTGCAATCTAACTTCAGAGGTCCTGTTTTAGAGATTTCTTCACGGGAGTACCCCCTTAGCCTTTCACCCACCATCTTCTCAGCTACCACCTGACCTCAGATGAAGAAGTCTATCACCCACTAACCCAAGGTAAGCAATTTCATTTAAAAAATGCATCCTTGTGCCATCAATTCAATCAGATGCATTAGTTAGTGGTCAGTTTAATTGCAAAGTTAGGTACAAGCAACATGTTTTCAACAGTAACAGCATGTGTGGCCTCTTTAGTTGCATTTCACTGAAAGTACAAACATGAAGGTGTTACTCTTGGTAGAAAAAGTATTAGCACAACGTCTATCTGGGAATGACATGGAATAAATAATCCCAAGGAGGCAGGTTAGCACCTCAATAGATGGAGGTATTTCCTACTATCATGGAAATTAGTTGAAAAAAAAAAAAACTAAATTGAAAAGTAATGTCACAAACCAAAACCGGACCCTTTGGGGACCACCACAGCCAGACGCTCCTTCCTTGAGGACCACCTGACACACCCTCTGACAAATCAGAACAGCTTGGAACAAGAAGCACAGGTGTAAAGACCAGAGTGCCAACAATTTGCTGCCATCTTTGTTATAACATTAAAATCGCTAACCTCTGGCCCTCAGCATCTGTCCTGAAAAGACAAGAGCAGGACAGGGGGGGACTAAACCCTCTGCAGAGGTCTACAGCTGCAGCAGGTTCATGGGTGCTGGGATGATTTTGAAATCCTATTAACTTCACACACACCTCTCACCAGGAATCAACCATTCATCAGGAAAAAGATACATGAACCCTGCTCTACTCAATGTTCTACTCAAGAGAGCTATTATTCTCATAAAGCAACAGGAAAGTTATGATGATCTTTAACACATTGTTCTATGTGTCCTTTAGAAATGTTTTAATCAGGAACATCTTTACCTAGCATCTGCCTCTTCAGAAAAATCAGTTGGCAGCTTCCAGTTCTCAGTCTGCAACCTGACCCTTACTCAAGCATACTCCCTTTCCAGCAGGACAAGCCAGGGACATCAATCAGTGAGGGTCAAGTTTGGCTTTGCCCCAGTATACAAAAAAAAAGGACACAAAACAAATTGATTCTTGACACCAAAGAACTGCCAAGTTATTTTGGAGAGTTTCTCTCAGCCTTGATAAAACAAGCACTATACCCAATGCCACTTGCCTTCAAATCACCAGCTAGTTAAAGGCAGGCTGCTCTGACCTGGGCCTTTCTGAACTCCACGACCTTCACTTAGAGTATTTGAGGGACAGTCCTCCTTGTAAACCACAAAACACACTTAAGAGGGCTATTATTCTCATAAAGCAACAGGAAAGTTATGATGATCTTTAACACACTGTTCTATGTGTCCTTTAGAAATGTTTTAATCAGAATACACAAATGGAAGCTTTTGCAAAGATTCCCCACCCGCTTCCAAGAGAAACTGCTTAGGGGTAAAAGAAAGTGAGGGCCAGAATATAAAGAGCTTTTATACAATCCCCCACTCGAGAGGAACAGGAGGGAGGACCAAGAAGGGAGTAAGGGAGTGTGGGAGAGGTGATGGGCCCCACGCTGGGCTCAGAATAGAGTCAGGCAGGTGTCCTCAGATGGTCTCTGCTGTGAGACATGGAGGGCCGCCCAGCTAGAGGCCATGACAGTGACCAACCCAGGAGGCACGTGGTGCCTCCTCCATCTGCACAGAGACCTCTGCTCTGCAGAGGCAGCAACAGAGACATCTCCCTCCAGGTCTGCAAGTCCACAATTGCAGCTTTGGAGTCTTGATCCTTACCAGAATCAAGAATTCAAATGGACAAAAAGCCAGGATAGCAGGACATGGGGGCTGTGGAGAAAAGTGGTCAGCCCGGCCCCACAGACCCAAAGGGTCAATGGTGTTGTGGTCAGCGGAAGAGTCGCCCCTGTGTTGTGGCTCAAAGGTCTCAACAAGCCTGTCAGAGGGGCTCCCACGTGCGTGTACACACATGCCTGTGCACTCACCAACTGCACACGTGTGCATACACTCACCACGTCCTCAGCACACACCCGACAAGCCATGCCCTCAGCAGTTGTATACACACCCCTCGGTGTAGAGGTGAACAACTCCACCGCAAGTGTTGCTTTCTTTACTGTTCATCGTGTCACATCAACACGCCCTGCACTGGTAACATCCAACCCAGGGTGGAGGGCACCTTTGAAGCAGAACTGATCACAAGTCAGGTTTCCTCTGGCCACTTGTCATCTCTTATAAACCACCTCCCTCCTTGGTGTCAAGCTGGGCAGAGACTGGAAATACTTTCCCTGAGCTTTCCTTCCTCAATTGCAATTCAGCCACGTCAAGGTCTCACCTTCCCCTGGAGGGACAGAAGGTAGCAGGGAAGGGGACAGCCCAGCTATCCTAAGGAAGCTCCAACAACTGGACATTTCTGGGGGTGAACGGTTGAACTCAAAGGGGAGCTCCACTCCTACATGGCGTACAGGTCACCAAACCCCTAGCAGTCTGGCCCAGCAGCAGCGCCTACAGCAAGGGTTGGGCAAGGCTCACCCTGGAGGAGCTGCCAGAGTACAGCCGCTAAAATCCAACTTTAAATACAATCCAGTACCCTGATATGGGTGCCGTATAGTTCCTGTGTCTTGGAGACTTTCTACCCGACGTCTACACCACCTAAAATAAGGCCATATTCTGAGCTAATGGTGGGTGACCACTCAGATTCAGCAGTCCTGTGAGATGGGTGTTGATACACACAACTTCCAGCTGAGACAAAGACCTGCCAAGGGTGGAGGACTTAGGGTCCAAGGCTGGCAGGAGTGGGGTGGGGGTTGAACCCCATTCCACCTCACAGTGATACCCTTACTAGGTAACAGGAGACTCCTTCCTGCTCCGATCCTTGGCTTTGCACTACCTCCTGACAACTGAACATTGTTGCTTTATATTTTGCAAGTAGTCTTAAAAAAAAAAAAAAAAAAAAAGAACTACAACGGGTAATATAGAATTCTGAAAGATTTGACATAAAGTTATGAAATGGTTAATTTAAAAAAAAAATCAAACTTGAAATAAAATCCCTATTGAAATCAAAATTTGATCATCACAAAGGAAGTTTTTATTTGAAGTGGAAAATAATATATCCTCTCTTAAGACTATTATCCAGAAACTAGTTTTCCTAAGTGAATGCTGATCCCATGTGCTGAATTGTAAACAATCATCTCAGACTTGAACATGAAATCGTTAGCCGAAATTACAGCTAGTGCAATGCAAGTTCTGCTGCAATAATGAAAAGGAAACTTAAGCCAATTTTAATTGGGGCTCAACACTAATTTGCCTGGAAGTTTCCTGGTGGTTTTTCTTCCACGTACAATACACAGAAAAACACATCTTAAATACAAGCTATTGGAGCTTTGTAACAAAGGACTGACAATAGGAGATAACAGAGGGTCTTGGATGTAAATATTCAAAAAAAGTGGAATAGAATCTTCTAGCGTCGGTTACACTTAATTAGAAAAATCTGAAAATGACTTTTCTGAATAACTATGCTAATGTTCAGAAAATGTAGAAATGTAACCCGATGAAGAAGTAGGTTAAAAAACAACTACAAGTATCTTAAGATTTCCTTGAAAATATCAGAAAGGAATTCCATTGGTTTTGTACCACTTTACAGAAAACTTACCACTATAACCTACAAAGTAAAACTGGTATCTCAAATCAGGTTTTACCAGTGGCCCTATAGGTTCCAGTTCCATTATGGCATCTCTAGATTTAAAGTATGAGCCACAGCCAACTACTCAGTTTTGCTGGTACAGACCCAACCCTGACCAAAGAAAAAAAGCACTGTGCAAATGTGTTTTAGGTTAGGGAGCTCTCTGCACATCAAGTGTTTAAGAAATGTTTCACCTGAATTTCCCGGTGTATGAGTGCTTGATATACTTCTCCATTTCTACAAGGCATGGTAAGCCTACTTCATTCTATTGTTAGAAAGCCATGTGTAGAAGAAACCAGAGCACAGTCGACCCGACCAGACTCTGGCACGCGCATTCCATGAGGGACTCAACATGACATCCATGGACTTGCAGCAGCCTGGCTGTCCATCAGCTGTCCTAAAAGCGCTAGTCCCTTTCTTTATTCTGCTCCAACTGGGGAGGTGGGGGTTAATCCCAAGTCCACCATTCATGTTCTATTTCCATTTTGCATGGGCAAACGGGCTCAAAAGGGACCAGCCAGCTCACCTGAGCTCCATGTTAAGTGACAGGGGTGCTCTGACTCTATGTTCTTCTGCTTTGTCATCAAATCTGAGCAATAGCTCTCCACAGTGAAGGATGCACTGTCCCTGCCTTTACTTTTTATTGCAGATTTTTAAGAACTGTCAGTCTTGCTGTCTCTAAGTGATCACCTTATGAATTCTAATTCTGGCCCACTCGGGAAATGGCAATAATCCCCATTTTCTTTCACGTCCTAAGAGATTCTAATTCCAAACAGAATTGATATACCACAAGTTAGGACTCGTTTTGCTCCGATTTTCAAGGGTTTCAAAGGGATTTGTTTTAATTGAAAAGTTTTCCTGCTACTGCTTTATCACAGCTTAGTTAAAAAGTACAAAAAAAAATATATTACTAGTCTCCTAAAAGTAGTGAAACTGTAAAGCAAATTAAGTAGGTGTTTACTACCAATCTGGAACAAATAGGCGCTCTTCATAGGCAAAAGACTATTTGCTAGAATGCCTTGAGCCTCTTTAACGCGTCTTGGGGCCACTGCAATCTCAACCAAAAAAAATTGCATTTCCTGAATGAGCTACCTGAATCTCAGAACCTGAGAACTCTGCACGTGACCAAGTGTCAGAAGCCTACAAGCAGCACCTGGGAGCCACAAGGGGTGCCTGCGAGGGGAGGCTCTGCTCTGGCACCTTGTGGAGAGCGCATCCAGTCTGAGGCTTCCCCCAATACTTCTGTCCAGTGTCCAACATCCAGGGGAAAGTCAGCTCCTCCTAGCTTCACGGTTTGACATACTGCTGAAGCAATGAGTCATGTGTCTCTCCCACCCAGACACCCCCCCCCCCCCC
>NW_026000048.1:1049274-1126066 GCF_001458135.2 Marmota marmota marmota
CCCCCCCCCCCCCCCCGCCGCTGTGCTATGGGGAGGGAGATCGTTTATCCTTCACAGTTCTGACAAATCCTTTAGCTTTCTTAATCAGACAGGCTGTCACCACCGCCTCCCATCCACCAGAGCAAGACGACCCCCAAGCCTCTGCAATTTACTGGGCAGGAAGAGAAACACCTACACCACTCACAGCAGTCTCACCTCGGTATTTCCCTCCCTTTGCAATACTTAGAATTCAATGAGCCGCAGAGTGTGTGAGCTCAGACCAGGGTACACTTCCAGAGAAGGACAATTTCCCCAAACGTACCTCCTGCGGTTTGTGTAACAGGCACTTTTATTTGAAAGAGCACAGGTGGACCCAATGCCCTTCACTGCGCCGCTTAGCTACAGGTGGCCCATCCCACCCGTTGTTCATAGCAGCCTTTAAACCCCATTGCCTACAGCTGCCTGGCAAACACTGCCCCTGCACCCTGCACATTGTTCCAAGTGTACTGTTAGAGAAGTCTGTGTGCATTTCTTACCCGAGTACTTCCTATCCCATCTCCTTCACACCTAAGCCTGGCAGTCTATTAAATATGTTTTATGACAGATTCAAACAGGTGAAACACATGTTATCTCTGAATCAAAGTCAGAATGCTTATGTAAAAAAAAATCAAGTATGTGCAGGGCCAAGCGTTTAATTCTTGACACAGCTTTTATGTTTTCACTGCATTCAAAGCTCCTTCTAACCATCTCAGATTCCCACAGAACTCCAACTGTTTCTCTGCTTCTCACTCAAAGCCTATAGACCCTTACTTGTAACTATAGACTAATTACTGCAACCAATGGAAGGGCTGGACACTCACAGGAGGAACAGCCTTGTCTAAAAGTTAGAGAAAAGCAGATAGTCCTCTGCTTTCTGCTTTTTTCTAAGTCCTTTAATCAGTCTCTTCTACCCAACATCAGCACCGTCTCCAGAGCTCAGGAAATAGCAAGCTAGAAGGCAGTTTCCAAATACTTATTTATGCTTCCACTTCAGGAGTACTTTCCTAAGATCTAAAACTCCCAAGGAGAGCATTTGCCAAAATGTATTCAACCCATTAGTGAGGATCAACAGGTGGTATTTGCAATTCAAAAACTATAAAAGGAATTTACAAACCTCTGAAAAAAAGAATAATGGTGGCACTGGGTTGCTAGGCGAGATGTGTTACAGGTTAATGTCCTATAGGGTCCTGGAATCCAAGATTTTCTTCTCTGAGCATAAATTATTTTTTGTATTTCTACCAGACAAAAATCCACAAGTTGACTTAACTTCACAAAATCTGGGCCTTTAGTCAATACAGGAGTCAAAGTCCATTTCCCTGGGTAAATTACAAAACCCTGTTCGAAAGCACTCTGCCCCGACTTGGAAAGGCCTGCTACCCTCCCTCTAATTTTTAGACAACACACTACAGCAAAAAGCATGCCCCATAGATACCTAACTTTTAGTCTTGAAAGTAGAAACATGTACTTTATGAAACAGAGGCGGCCTGTGAAACCATTGTTAAAACAGCTGTATTCCCTGGCCTGGATTCAGGGTGGACATAGCAGGACTGACAGCTAGGACCCCCAACACACCATGAAGTACAGCTTCTCCCTTATTGGCCAGAACCTCAAGACACAAAGTGTGTGTAAGGTGACATTTAGCCATAATCCCAAGACCACCATGGCATAAGGATGACATAAGGAAGCCCACACACCAATGAGGCCATGTAGCAGACCAAGGACAAGTGGCGGACAGTGAGAAAAGCAGCCTCCGTCTCATTCCAATCTATCCATCTGGGGCCCCTGATGTTTCAAAGCAGAAACATATCCTTAATGTCCCTGTATAGATTCCCGATCACACAATCTGAGCATAAAATAAGGGCTTTCTGCCACCGGGTTCTGGGCTGGTTTTATTGCCTATTTGGGATCAAGGCTCAAACTCCAGCCTCCTGCTGCTTCTACCCACCCAGGTGCAACCCTCTGTGCTATTCAGACAAAAATTACCAAGTAATGTTTAAATCTTGATAACTTTGTAACGATACCATGTTTAGCAAAGAGGAGAAATGGAAATGGTTGGTGAAGGACAGTAGTGACTAAGGGCTCTGAAGTCTCAGGGAGACTATACATCACAGTTCCAGAGCAAGAACCACTGTCTCACTTCCACGTGAGCCAGAGCATGACTGCCTCCCCGTCAGAAAGCCGTGTACCCAGGGTCCTGCTCCCACACACATGCTGGAACCCAAGTATTGGCAAACAGCAGTCCTGGTCACAAAACTGGGCTGATGAAGACGTACAGATGAGGGACAAGGCACCACGAACGGGCACAAGCCCTGGGCATGGGCCACCGAATCATTTCTGCCTACAGGACTGGAGAGACCAGATAGGGAAGGGGAGCGAGACCAAGGCCAGAGCCGACTGCTCCTACTGCTTCTGTTCCTCACAAGGGCAGGCAGAAGCCTTGGCTTTCACTTTCCCTCACGGGCAGATTCCCTCTGCTCAGGAGCCCATGCTCTATGTTGGTGGAAGGAACTTTAATAACTGTCCCCGATTTTCTTATTGCCTACGTGAAGCGCTTTCGGCAGCCACTTTGGTCCTCAGGCATGGGGCTATGCTTGGCTTTTTCCTTTAAAGCACCTCATCTCTTAGGGAGGAAAGATCGATAGAGAAATCAAATGAAGGCCATAAGATACATCCATCAATTTAAACATTAAAATTTAATAATACACTTTAAATTGAAGACGAGTTAAGTTGCATTCCCAGGCCTCTGAAAGCACTTGCAGCCTGGAGAGGGAGGAGCGTACACAAAAGGCCCTCCTGTAATTGCCCAGGCTGAATGATGGCTCAGTCGTCCAACTGGAAGCACAGAGTCTGAATCAAGCGCAGCCCTCCCTTGCAGTTGTCCTCTCCCCAAAGAGGGCGGGTCATGTGTCAGTTCTGGGGGAGATGGAGCCAGAGCTGCAGCAGGTCTCTGCAGGTCACCTAGCAACCAGGCAAGGCACTCACAGGAGGCGCCAGCCCCTTCTCACCCACACTCACCGCACGGCGCCAAGCCAGGGAAATGAGAAAACATTCTCACCCAGAAAAGGTAGTGTGCCTCACCTGCAGGCTACAGCAAGAAGCGAGAGAAGCCAGGACACAACCTTCAGTCTCATTTGCACTGTGGAGGGAGCAGAGCGCTCCACTCTCCATTCTCATCTACTAGAGGCTTTGCACGGTTCTTTCTGGTACTAAGTGACAAAAAACCAAATGACGGCTGAACGGGATTCCAAACACTATGTTCAAGCACATCTTTTTAAAAAGGATGATCATTTAACTGATGCCTCAGGTGCTGGGATGGAGACCTTCAAACCTCTCGCCACACCCAGTCAGGTGACAATATGCTCCTGTAAACAAGGATGGGCTGGTGACTGCATTTGCACCAGGGCACCAGGAGATGGGGGAGGACAGAACAAGCTGCAGGAAAGATCCAAAGCCATCAGGGTGGCACTCAGGAGCCTGGTGACTCTAGATGACCAATCAACCCGGCCGAAGGAGTCACTTTACAACAGCTACCCCTTGAAGCACACAGGGAGTTTATCATCGCCTAGTACATCAAAAACTGCCACTCAGGTCCAGGGCTGGGAACAGCACCTACCTACAGCGGGTTGTGATATCTACACGGAAACCCACCTTGACAAGTGGTGTGGCACAGAACCAAGCCCTACAAGACGTCACCATCTGCCACAATGGTTCTCGGCTCCCTTCACAGCTTCCCATACCACTATTCCTATTAAGAATCCCTTTCCCTCAAATATTGGGCTGCAGACAGACCTTGGCAGCTCACCTCGATACAGCACAGCCCGGGCTAGCTGCTACAGGACAAGGGAAATGGGGGCCTTCAGAAGGCCAGTTCTGCTGGTAAGCAGGCCTGTGGCTTCAGCCCTGGTAAAGGACTCAGGAGCGTGAGGTGGGGAAGTAGAGGAGAACCACCTTCGGACTTCAGATGGTGTGGGAACTCCGCACAGGGCTGAAGATAACACTTGCGTAAAAAAAAATTCCCATCTAGATGTCAAAAGAACCAAATGGCACACAGCCAGAACACAGTGCAATCTGCACTATCTTAGAGGAACCGTTTATGAAGGATTGTAGGTAAATTATGTTCAGTAAACGGCATTTGAATGCCTCTCAAGTGCTTTTACTTTTAATAATCCCAGATAATTCTATAAAGCCAAGAATCAGTCATGATCCAGGAAATCATGGCTCAGGTAACGTGATCATGCACATCCCAGACTGACAGCTGACTGCAGTTGAGTTTAAAAATAAAAAAAAATAAAAAAAAAGTCTAGTATAATTTATAGACAAGGCCTGGATGAGCCAGAACCACTAAGCCAGCAATTCCCCAGCTCCAGAGCTCATCCAGACATCTCTCCAAGGTTCGCCATGGAAAGAATATCATTCCAAACTGAGGAATACAGCATAAGTTTGTTAGATCTTAATTTTAACACTAGCTGGAAGTGACCAAAAATAAAAACTTCTGGCCCTCAAAAAGTGAATTTTATTTACACTTAAATGCTTTTGGTCACAATTTTAAAGTGTGAAGATGGTGGGGGGCGGGGGGGGGGGAGAGGAGGTCATTGTTTTGTAGCAAAGGTAATTTGTTCAGCCCAGAAACAGCCTCTTCAAGTGTCTACTTCAAATCTCCTAACCTCAAGGACATTGGACCCTCAAGGCAGAGTCAGGTGAAGAGAAAAAACAAGGACATTTCAGAAATGGTCCTAGCTACTGCTCAAACAGGTGCATTACTATACACCTCTCCCAGAAGTTAAGGCCCACAGTCATGTAGCACTACGGAGCTCAATTTTGTGTTCAATTCATTCTAAGATTCAAGCTAAATAATTCTAAAAATTTATCTGGGAGAGAAAGAAATTGTGCTAAAGCCTCAACATGTTAAAAATTCCACAAAAGCCAAGAACAGAGATCCATGCTGTTGCAGAGTCACAACTCTGAATTCCCTTTCAGGTTGACTTAAATTAGCATGAGATTCCGTGCAAGAATGCCTCAGACACGTGATGCCCAGAGTAAGTGATTAAGCCATCTCAAGAGGGCACACTCCCTATCCTGAGCCTGCCACAGGGGTCTGCTGGAGGGCTTCCCTGGGGACCTTAGACCCTAACATCCCTCAGCTACTTCAACTAAGCCACATGGGACTCAGACTCTGGTGAACTGTGCCGAAGCAAACTATCAAATGACCCCAGCCCATCACCATGATATCACTCTCAGGTGACCCAAGAGTTCTGCACTAAAAAGCTGCAGCTCATTTGCTTCAATGGCTCTTAAACATTTTAAAAACTATAATCCAGAAATCTTGTTCAAATTTACACAATCTTTGTTAAACAGGTTTTTATAAGAAAATCTCCTGTGAAAGACTTTCATGTGCCCTGGCAAAACCAACTACGGGCCATGCAATGGAACATTTGTATTTACCCCACTTGACTCCCAGCAACCCCATTCCAAGGAACATTCTGGATCTCGAAAGAATAAGGTCTCATCCATCAACAAGTGTTTGTTCCGTTTCACAAACTATAAAATGCCAATTTAAAGCAGAAAGGAAAACTGCCACTTGGAATGTGCAGTGGTTGTAAGCATGAATTCCCAGCCCAGACGGCCCAGGTCTCTGCTGACCGTGCAACGTGGGTCCCAAACTCCCTGCGCTTTAAGGTCCTCAGAATAAGATTAAGAGGAAATGCCTCATGGGATTGCACAGGGACAGCACACAGGATGGGGTGTCAGTGCTAACTTACCTGTGTGCTCACAAACCCTATTACAGTAGCCCTACATGAAATCTGTCAAAATCCAAAACCACAAAAACTAAACAATTTCATAAAAATCATCAATCCTGAGTATCTCTAGGATGTTGAGCAATAGGAGCTAGTTGTAATGTGTAGGAGAAACCCGTACCCTCAAGCCTCCTGTAAGCCCCATTCACCTAGGGTGAAGACTGACTAAGAACCAGGACTGTTTTGAAAATTTAAACCCACAGAAAGTGTCAGATTGGTGCTGCTCAGACCTTAAGGTGGAGTCAAGTCACCAGCAAACGTGTGAAATAAAAGGTTTCACCTCTGAGGGTTTTAAGCAGGACCCAAGGCTCTGCATTTCTGACAGGCTCCTGCTGATGCTGGCCTTGGGCAAGGAAGGGAGCCAAATGAAAAGTCAGGCAGAACTCAAACTGAACTCTGTTGCAGGAAGCAGCTGCCCACAGCTCAGGACCTCCAGAGAAATCCATGCCAAAATCCCTCTCAGGATGGGCCCAGTTACAGAGGCAAGGAAATCCTACTGGAAAACAAATCCAAGCTGGGGTGGGGAGGGGGGGGTGGGCTGTAGCAAAACAACCTGCTCCACGGCTGAGGAAGAGGTTAACATACCGTTCACAAGACAGACTGTCCTCAGGCTTCAAATGCCTTGAGCTCAAGTACTGAGGACTTGGCCTCCTTATCAAGTGAGCCAGCACCCAGACTGCCCCAAGAGTCCGCAAGGCCCCTCCCAGCCCTGGGCTCCTGACCAGACCTGCTGCTCGTGTTCAGACCTAGCAGTCGCTAACACTCCAGACCACAGCATCATCTGCATCCTTTAAAGGCGCCACAGTATAGCAACACCCATAGCTTTCAAGTTCCCACTGCACCACATCAAAAGATGAACATAAAAACCAACATGAAACTGTTAAGGACACTTTCCCTTCCCCAGAAAAAGCACTTCAGGATAACTTTTCCTGGAACCATTGATTTTTCTTAAGAGGTTATGGGGAAAAAAAAAGATTATGGACCCCTATTTTACCCATCCGTCCATATGTGGTGCTAAGAATCGAACCCAGGGCCCCACACATGCCAGGCAAGCGCTCTACCACTGAGCCACAACCCCAGCCCAGCCACTGAAGTGATTTTCCTCAAGCTTTTATTATGCTTACTTTTCAACTAAAACTCTGAAGAATTCCAATTCCAGTTTTATACCCAGTGTTTTTTCAATGGATTTCATATATTTTGGCAGACTTGGGGGGTGGGGAACAGGCATCACTTGGCAGCCCTTCCTATACCCAATGTCCAAACCAACCCAACCCAAACAGCATCTAACACCACATTCAGGGCATCTACATTACAGGCCAGAGCTAATGAGTAATTTTCTATAAAACTTCAGTATTGAAATTGTGAGCCTATTGTGTTTTTATTGTTTAGGGAAAAAAAATGGCAGTTTAAAGCCAAAAAGCCAAATTCATTTCATGGTTTGGGTCCTACATAAAGGCTGCAGACTAGAGAGATCATTGAGCCAGCCCATCAATCATGAGGTCAGAACAAGAACAAAAAGGTTATCAACCACTTCATGGTGCAAAGTCAGAGTCTGAAACACTACCTCCGACTCAAGCACAATCAACTAACTCAAAACACAGGTTCTTGAACACAGCCCACTCTGCTGCTCAGCCCTGGAAAGGCTCGAGATTAACACCCACACTATCTGTTCCCAGCGGCCACCTGGTGACACGGGCTCTCCATCTCCTTTCAACCCAAAAAGCTCAACCAAGAGCTCTGCCACTAGCACTTTTGAGGTATGGTGCTCCTTTAAAACCTGATCTCACCAACACCCATGCCAGTTTTAACTCATTCATGTTTCAACTTACGTGAATATTCACATCCTGACCATGCCCAGGAGCAGCCCTCTGGCCTTTCCAGAACAGAACTAGAGGCTACAATCCGTTCCTATTATAATGTGCAGCCCCCTGCAAGTTAGGTGGGTTTTTATTTTCCATTTCTTTGCTTTCAGAGTATTCAAAGAAATTCAGAAACCACTGTAAATCAAAGAGAAGCAAATACCTTGCAATTAATTTGATCAACTATTAGAGAAATAACCCCACTGTAAAAGATATGCACCCCCTGATAAACACTTTGGTTTAAGGATTCTCCATCTCCATGAAACAGTGAAGAATGATAATCTGAGCACATTGAACCCACACAAGGTAGGAACGTGACCGATTCCTGTAACAAATATACTGTTGCATATCTACCTATTCAAAGCGCTGCCCCTTTCAAAAGGGCCACTAAGAAGAATCACACATTTATCCCCATGAATTCACAACACTGCATCAGGATTTCTGCAACTGTTCTCCGTGTGGTATTTCCTTCTGTCTTAAATGGGGTGAAACAAATTCATAAGATTCTTTGAGCCGAGACTCCAAATACCTCTGTAACATAGCTACTAGCCTCCGCTTT
This sequence comes from Marmota marmota marmota, assembly GCF_001458135.2. NCBI lineage: Eukaryota > Metazoa > Chordata > Mammalia > Rodentia > Sciuridae > Marmota > Marmota marmota. The sequence continues at coordinate 1,057,506 of NW_026000048.1, forward strand.
CCCAGCACACAAATATGATCCCCAAACCAGTGCTCGAATGAGTGTATAGCTAATGGCACATTCTCATTCTTGGAAGGATTAAGTGTAAGTAGTCAACTGTGAGATGACAATTTCTGGTGAATTAAACATGTTTAGATATAAGTGTGAATGGTGGTTTCTTGGTACTGGGGACTGAATCTGGGGTGCTTAACCACTGAGCCATATCCCAAGTCCTTTTTAATTGAGACGGGTTCATCAGTAAGTAGCTAAGGCTGGCCTTGAACTTGCGATCCTCCTGCCTAAGCCTCCCAAGTTGCTGGGATTATAGGCATGTGCCCCCACACCTGACAATGTGACTGGCTTTTTACATGTGGTCAATAAACTGGGCAAAGGAACAGCAGAAGAGCATGAATCAATCCTCAACATTCCCTCCCCTGTGAACTCCCTCTACTGAATTGGACGCTCTGAAAACTACTTACAAATGGAGCAAATTCACTGTGTTGGTGGATAGGGGACTTTGCCAGTACCACTCCTCAGGACTGCAGAACTACACACATGGTACACCCTTGAACACCCTCGGAGCATGCATGTGGGTTGCTCTCCACCACCCTAACCCTCAGGCAGGGAGGATGTGGAAAGACAATCCCCCTCCAACGGCTCAAGAAGTGGACTGGTTCTTTGGCGGGGGAGGCCTTTTAGAAGCTCCCCTACTCTTGGTACTAAGCACTAGGCTCTATCTTTGGTGCTTTAACCCACACCTGTCCAGTACTTCGGGGCTCAGTGACCAGAATCAGTGCACCTCTGCTTTCCATCCCTCAACACCCTCCCACATCTGAGGTTTTTAAGGATACACACACACACACACACACACACACACCCTGCATGACTGCATGAGGGAGCAGGAGAAACCCTCTGCAGATCAGGGTCGAGGAGCAGCCAACTTGCAGCTGTTCTTCATGGCACTTCACAATTTTACCCTTAGTCTTTCTACTCTGTCCATCAGGACACAAGAAAATTGTGTACAAATGGTGAAGATCAACTTAAGATTCAGTTTTTACCATTTTTGTGGAAAAAAAATACTACAAACATTGATTATATTAATTTTGTCCCTAAAAACAATGTAATTAGGTCCATTTGTCACTAATGATGTATTACTTCCACATGATTTGTAAGCCAACCTCCTATACTCTTGCATCTTTTAAAACCATTTTCACAGCTGCATTTTTCCTTTAAAGGACCAGGAGACAGTTATCTATTTGAAGGATAAATAACACTGTTTATAGAAACTATCAATTTTCCCCAGAAGCTTCAGCGCATCCGGTTGATCCGAGCCTAGCAAAGGCATTCCAGGCCCAAGACTTCCCTATATTTTTTGGGTTAGACAACAGCACTAAGTCCACCAACTAGGAACATACAAATAGGCTATGCCAAAGCAACAAACTTTCAAATAAAAGCTCCAGGTATAAACACAAAGCTTCGATATTCTGTATACTCCAAATGCCTCTAAGGGCTTCAGGATGGCACAGGAAACTTTCCTGGAAATCCACCCCTGCTCAGTCTTTACATGTTACAGGCAACTCAAGGGGACCATCAGCAAGTCACACCAACATGGGCATCGTGAGCAAGCTAGGCTGAGGGGGGAACTACATCTGGCAACCTGGTAGCTGGGAAAGCGCATCCCACAGATGGGATGGTCCCCCCTGCAGTAAACCCTTCTTCATTGCAGGATGATGTGCAAGTCTGAAAGCAGAGCTGGAGAACTCCAGCCAAACTTTCCCACCAAGTGAGGAACACCGTGGTAGTGTAAGGAGGATAATGTGGCTATTTGGAGGCATTAAATAAATGTCGTTTCTTTCTGCTCTAAATTGATCATTTCACATTCTGATTTTGGTATAATATGGTGAATTGGCAGAAGTATTAATAAAATTGAATTACACATTTAAGACCTAAAGAGGCTTATAGATGAGTATGTCCTACATTTGCATGTATTTGAATATAAGCAAAAGGTTTGCTGTATTAACGGAACGCGATAGTCTTTATATGGCCAAAATCAGTCCATGTTGGCTCAGTAACAGAAAATGCTACCACACTAACATTCTTAACATCTACAAGGAAATTCTAAGGAAAATGAAACCCAAGAGGACACAGATCCCCCAAAAATTCAGATGTCCATAGATATCAAAGTGGATGAGCTATGGTATGTCTGCATAAAAGACTACTGTACAGAACTGAAGACACAGTAAACTGGAGCTAGGATATCAAATATAAAATAAAAAATATGCATTAAGGGAATGGACTAGACAGAATTTACGCATTATAGATGTTTTTTGTAATTTTTAAGTTGGTGAGTGAGGCCCTTTTCAATCATCGTTTAGGAATGTACCCAAGGAAAAAGCAAAAACAATGACTCCATACGTTAAGTTCTTCGTAAAGAGCAATGAGATTTTTTTCCCCCAGCTGTTGCTTTGACCAGCTGGTCATTTTATTAAGTGATCCAAGTAAATAGTTCCAAGTTAGGTAGAAACACAACTTGAAAATATACTAGCTGTTCTTGTGTATGTATACATACGTACATGTAGTCTACAAATCAAAGACCAAGTTCTGAAGCTGAATTGCAGTTCTGGTTAACCAAAGCCTTTTTAAGGGCATCCGTTTCCTGGGCCCCTCTCCTCTTGTGTGTATTCACCTAGGTCTCATCTAGTCAAGAACTCAGCTCCACACAGATGACTCTTGAACTTGTATCTTTGAAGCCTGAAGACTTGATATCCAGGATGGCTAAGAATATGCTTGCCCCAGAGAGTTCAGATTTACGTCTGTTTTCATACTAGGATTTTAATTATAGTCGTCCCCACCCCCCGCCGCCCCTGATAGAATAAAACATTCCCACTGCCTTTGCACTTCATCCTTTTTAATGCTCCTCAAAGGTCCACATGTAAAAGCCCCAAGATGGCACTACCTTGAAGCGATGAAACCTTTAGGATGGGGGCCTTGTGGAGGTCTTCAGGTCATTGGGGCCCTGTCTCCCTCTCCCGTCATGAAGGCCCATAATGCGAGTGAGCAGTGTGCTCCACCACTGCCAGCAGCAGCCCCACCAGAGGCCAAAACCAAGTGGGTCCATGGGGTCTTGAACTGGAATCTCCAGAACCATGAGACAAAACAGGCCTAATTATCTCAGGCATTTCATCTGAGAAAGGAAGCCGAGGAAGTGGCCATCCTCCAGCACCTCCCACTCAGAACACCTGCTGGGGGCGGCACACCCATCCTCCCCCACCAGACTGCCAAGCTGTGCTGCTCTGCTTATGCGCCACTTAACTGAGGATTCTGCTTGGGACCACCACCTCCTGTAAGATCCCCCAACCACCATGCTTCTTGAGCAAAGCCAGGAGCCCCTCTGTGCTTCCCTCATCACTTGGGGCAAGAACTAGCTTTACCCTGGATGCCCTGGGCAAGGTCCCCAAACTCTACCCCAATTCCCTTGTCTTGCTCCCCCAGATTTGAGGGATTTAAGGAGACAGGAATTACATACAGTGCTTAAGGCGCTTCCTACGCACAAGGGCTTAACAATACCTACACCATTATTCATTATAGAACCAACTCGCTGCATTCCAGTTGCCTACATCTGGATCAATACCCGACAACGTGGTCTATGAGAGGATTTCATCCTCCATCTCCAGTGCCAACTGCCCTGAGATCTCACTGAACATTTTCTGAATGACAGTTAATTGAAATAAGCACATAACAGAGCCCACTTTCTGATGCAGAGTTAAAATGCCTCAGAAATTGTGAATCCTCTGTAGCAGTCCAACATACTTTGTTAGTGACTGAAATCACAGAACTGGCCTCAGGAATCACTGCTAACCAATTTAAGGTTTGTTCATTGTTTTTCTTCATTTGATTCATTATCCCAATTTAACGATATGTGATTTCTTCAGTCTGTAAAGAATCTGATGACAGCTGAACACATGTAGTCATAGTTTCCTGCTCCATTTTGTAAGGCAATTTGCCAGAAATGGAGAGGAAGCAGCATTGAGACCATGCACTGTACCTTATGAGCAAGGCTTCTGTCCTGAACAAGAGGCCTTCTGGGGCCACGGTTGTAGTTCAGGTGTAGAGCACCTGCCTAGCAACTGTAAGGCACTGGTTTAATCCTCAGCACATGACAATAAAGGTATTAAATAATACAGTAACATTTTTAAAAAGAGCACTTTAAGTTCTATAAATTCTTGCATACAAAATATGCAAAGGAGGAATAAAAATCTAGCAGATATTGTACAACCCATGTGAAACTTACCATCTCATACTGAAAATGATCTGCCACAGCCTAAAAATACAAATAACTTAGAGCTGAAGGGAACTGGGGGGCAAGAGGTATTATTCCTATGCTTACTACATGCACTTGGAGGCTAGCAAAGCATGCACAAGGCCCTGGGTACAATCCCGGTGGGGCAGGGGGAAGCCTTCTGCTTTACATGTAGCTTGATATCACAAACCCACCCAATTCTTTGCAACAGTACTGAAAGGTGGGTGATACCAGTCCCATTCCAGACAGACAAGTTCAAAATGATGTATTTTCTCGAGGCCACGCAATGAGGGAACACACCACAGATCTGAATAGCAATCCGAGTTCAAGTTAGGTTAGCCATGCACTACTGCCAACTCGGCCGCAAAAAGCAACCCTGAATTACTTGGACTCCAATGCCAGGTGAGCTGGAAGTACTAGAGCTATTTGCCCACATATAGCTCAACCTGGCACTTGGGGATGCAGACAGGGGCCCAAAGAAAAGGTATGAACACCTCTGTGAATGACCCTGGTCCTACCAATGACCAAGCTGCTGACCTCTGTGTGCAGGATCCTGTAGGAGAAAAACATGGAGGGACTCTTCTGGGGAATACTATGACCCTTTCTCAAGCCACATCTCATGCAGGTTGCAGTTCCCTGGGTTTCCTGAGACACAGGTTAACGGATATGGCGGGATGCCATGCAGGTTACAACAACAAGGCCCATGATGATTCCACTACCAGAAAAAGAAAGGGAACCAGAGGCCAAGCTAAAAGCGCCCAGACTCCTCCTCCAAGGAAATTTTGACTCCTGTGCAGTTCCGATGTTAACATTTGTAGTTGTCCATGCCAAGTGCCAGCACATACGTATGTACAATCCTGTAGGCCTCAGAGCTTGTTCTATGAGGGCTCTTCAGCCACGCTGGAAAGCAGCTCACAGCAGCCCCTGCATTCTAGGACATGGAAGCCAACGGAGAAAACAGCAACTGCCTATGCTTGGGTATGGCTACAGGAGCTGCTAGACATCCTGCCCTGACATTCAACATAGCTCTTAAGGAGAAGGCCCTGTGGAGTAGACATTTGTTCCTGGCACCCTCGCACTTGTTAGGTGATGAAGATCATCATGAACAGCAATCCTGGGATATTAGCAGGACCCTGACTCAATGAGCGAGATGGTCAGTGGGATTCGCAGGGGGGTCCCTTGAGCACAGACCACTGGGATAAAAGCTGAGCATCCTCAGTCCCTTCACCATGTAGTTCTGTACGATGCTCCTTCACCTCTGCAAACTAGTTCCGTATCTGACCTTCCTGCTTCCTGGAACAAAGTAAGGAGGGCCCTTTGATCCCAACACTAGGAACTGCTAGAGTAAAGCCTTTCATTCTGATTGGCGGAACAGTTTGTTGTTTTTTAAATCATATCAGTTTACAGGCTAATAACTAGTAACTGAATTAGTATTACGCAAAAAGACAAAAAGTAACAAAATCTTAAAAGCCTAAAAATAGGAAGTCACAGCTTGTTTAAAGACTATCACATATGCCACAAACACTGCACTGCTCACAGGGCAAGAACCTTTGCAGTGAACTCCTCAGGACTTATAACGAAACAGTATACGACAGGGCCATGAACAGTGAGCCCTTTAGAAATAGATCAATTGTGTAACCAAGTCCAATAAGAAAACAGTGAGGCTCTCCCTGCGAGGCCTGCAGTCCTACATCTGGCCCCTGACAGGGTGCAAGTCCAAGGGCCAGCCCTGGTCTTTGCATTCAGTCCATCATCAATGGCACCTCTCATGCCACAAGGCAGTGCTGGGGTTCACACAGACACTGAAGGAGATAGAGACCACTCCTTTGACTCCAGTCTAAACCAGCCAGCGGCTGGACTACCCTGTTTGCTCAAGGCCACCTGGGTGCCCTTTTTAACTGCACCCATCACTGTAGGCTATGAGCTCTGGGCCTAGGGCACATCATAGCCAGGGACCAACTACAGGAGCTTCCTGCAACTACTAGAAGTGCTTAATGTGCTCCCACAGCCAGCCAGCCACCTCCACTGCTGCCGAGTCACCAAGCTGAAAGACATCACAACAGAAGACCAAGTGGCTGCTGCTTTCATGTTGCCTTACAGCTGAGCAGACCTTAGGGACCCTTGTCATTTAGTTCCCTTCTTTTTCAGGTGAAAAAGAAGTGACTCAAAGAGGTTTTACATAATGCAGACTCTACACTAGAGTCACCAGGAAGGCTTTAACAAAGCTCTTTCTAGGTCTGAGTGAGCTGGTGCCCTGCAGGTGACAGACCATGGCCCACACACCCCTGCCCCGATTCCTTCTGCACACTGGCAGGAAGCTCCCAGCCAGCCAGCAGCACATTAGAGGATGGCTGGGGACACTGCAAAGTCCAACAGCAGGCTGTAGTCCTGTGAAGTCCCCACCGTTCCTTAAGTCGATAGTCTAGAACCATGTGTTATCGCACCGCACACGCAAGGCAAAACAGTGTTTTAAGGTGTTGACAAAAGCATTCACTAACTTTTCTCAAGACCGATTTGAGGACCCAAAGATAATGTTGGAAGAAGATCACACCACTTCATATGGCCTCAAAAGCCTGCTTGTCAAGCACCTGGGCCACCCTGATGGGTTCACGAGCCAGAGTATATTCCAACACCAGCTCTTGCTGGCCCGAGACATAGGTCTCCAGAGAAGGGTCAAGGAGTTCTCAAGGTAGAGGGGGAATTGGATTCTGGAGCACCGGGGTTCTTGACATACATGACCAAAAAAAAAAAAAAAGCATTTCAGCGTGCGATTCCAGTGTGTGCCAAAGGCATAGGCGGGAATTTATTTAGAAACGTAGATACTAGATACGTAGATACTAGATACGTAGATACTAGATATGTATATACAAGGGAGAACAGGAACCATCAAGAGATATGACCTTGGGGTAAAGCAAGGAATGCGTATTCACAGGAGAATGTAGCCATCTCCAGGGGGAGGGGCAGCAACCTGCCTTTGTGGGGGCATAAGTATTTGGCTGGGCAACAGGCTGGCCTAGAGGTGGAGCTACACCAACTGTGCCTGTGCACTTCCCTCATTTCTATAAGGGAACCAGCCAAGGGCAAATCGGGAATTACAATCAAGTTTACAATCATTGTGGAGTGCTTTCTGCATCTCAATGGCTCATGTTTGTTTCCTTTAAGACTCAGTTATCATGCCCTGCGCTTTGTGACCTGTTATCCCAATAGCTCAGGAAGCTGAGGCTGAAGATCACAAGTTCAAAGACAGCCTAAGCAACTTCACCAATTTAGCAAGACACTGTCCTTAATTATTAAAAATTATTAAAAAGGGCTGGGGATGTGGCTCAGTGCTTAAGCACCCCTAGGTGGTTAAATCCCCAGTACCAAAAAAAAAAAAAAAAAAAAAGACTAAGTTATCACTATCTAAAACCTGCATCTTGAGATTCCTGTATATCTAGGTGCTCACCTGGTACCACAGAGGTCTTCTGAACTCTTGTGAGACAAAAAATGGCAATTCCTCTCTCCAGCAAGGGTGGACCCAGGGAGTGGGTCCAGGGACCCCAAGCTTAGTGGCTCCAGAGCAGCCTATCATTTTCGAGGGGGGTTGACTTTGATACAAGAGATTTTAAAATGCACTGAGCCAAATTAAACTGGATCTTCATTTTTTAAACCATCTTAAAAAGAAATCCTGTGTAATTGTTAGAGTCATCTGACTGGGAGTCCCGTTACAGAAAACTTCACTTTCATTGGTTTCTACTTTCCTCATGTAGGAGGACTTTTAAAAATCATGTTCAATTAAACCACAAACTCATTTTGTAGGTTCAAAACAGATCAACATTGCAACTTCATGTAATTCAACCACAATAAACATGACAATGCACTTTTGTGAAACTAAAATGAAGTCTGACATCAGAACTAATCTCTCCAGACTGATAGTCCCTTACTGAAACAATCTTATTCACCCAGGATTTGAGAAACTCAAGAGAACTACCTTCATATCACACCAAGATCTGAAAGAAATAATTTAACACTCCCTGGGATCCTGGTTAGGACAGGCAGGACACGAGCTTAACTCTTCACTATTTGTGCTGTGATCAGAAGTTTCAGCAATCATTTTTGACCTCAACATCAGTTAGACAATTACTCTGATTACAGAGGGAGGAGCTTACTTTTAAGCCGACAAGGAGAGTGGAAGTCATTAGGATGGAAATGGCAAAGACATGGAACTTCCAGAACCTGGGGTTGTAGTCCTCAGTTTCCCTATCCTTTAAAGGGACAGCCACCCCTTCCCCTACCACTGCAGAACATTTCGTAAAAGACAAGTTACAGTGGCCACAAAGCTGAAAGGGCACATGTAGTCCTGTTAAAAGTTGATCATTTAACAGGCAATGACAAAAAGTTGGTACTATAATTTGCTCCCCTGAGCCTATCATCTATTTACCCATTTAATGTATTTATCCAGTTACTACAAATACTGGACTTTAGGAGATAAAGACAAATGAGCTTCTCCTTGAAAGGTTAAACCTGATGGCAAGAGAGCCAACATGAGGGGTTCATTAGAGGCAACCTGCTTCTTGTACACCTGGGGATGTCAGTAATAAGTTGGTAGCTTCAACTTCTGTACCTGGACCAGCCACTTGCTCAGATTCTACCACCAGTGATCATTTACAGCTCACAAGAACCACCAACGACAGGCTCACAAATTAACAGGTGGTGACAAACCATGTGGAGACACATGGAAAGACAAACGTGCAGAAGTGAGACCTGCACAGTTTATGTTGTGTGTCAACTTGAATATGGCCACAGGTTGCCCAGGTAGTAGGTAGCATTATTTCTAGGTATCTGAGGGCATTTCTATCAGATTGGCACTGCAATCCACAAACTGGGTAGCCACCATTCCATCCACTGTAGTCCTGATGAGGACTGAGAGGAGGAAGGTGGGGCTGGTGCTATGCTGGCTGCTGAGCTGAGACACTAGCCTTCTCCTGCCCTCAGTGACACTGGTCCCCAGGCCTTCCTACCTAAACTGGAATCCACAGTTGGCTCTAGTTCTCAGGCCTTCCCACTGCAGCATCCTGGGTCTCTGGCCTGCAGATGGTAGCAGTGGGACCTACCAGCTTCTATAATTGCTTGAGCCAATACCTCATAACAAATCTCATTCTAGATTTGTAGGCATATCCTGTTTTGTTTCTCAGAATAACTTAAGCACTGCAGTTGAGGTTCTTCAATGTATATGAATCATCACCTTCTCAAGTGGTCTTCAACCTTCCCCCTTGACCCCAGGTCCCGGAACCCTGAGAACCCCAGTCCTCACAGCTCAATTCTAAACACAATGGAGACACTTGGTAATCGAGGCCAATGAAGTCAAGTGTCTGCAAGGGGCCACAGAGCCTGAAGACAGCCACCAAGGCCAGCAACATGAGTTAAGGGTACTAAGTATTTTTGCTAGATAATCCATGTTGCTTGCCTCGAGAATGAAGGTTTTCTACAATTTAAATGAATGTTTCATGACTTGTTCATAATACATGAGAAATCAAAACTAGGCCTAATAGTGATTATATAAGTCCTTAAACGTCCTTGAACTATTTCTGTCCCTTCATATTTTTATAGCAAAAAAGCCTAAGGTTAGAAGAGTATAAATACTATTCCTGACAACAGCTGGGACAACATGAGGCCAGAACTTATACCCATAAGGTACCGATTGACCCCAATTTCTTTCCTTTCTAGAAGGAAAATTATGGAAGAAAATAGGAGTAAGGAAGGGCAGCCTGCTCCACGCTCCCAATGGCTAGTGACAGTACCCATCTTTGCAGGAGGCGGCACCGCTCCTGCCACAACCCCCAGGCACACACGTGCTCTCCATTACTATACCATCCTGTATAGGGACACACTTCTACCCAACAGGGCTCACTCAGCGGTGTTCAGCTTCAAGTTGCCATTTGGTGTCCCCTTTGAAAGCTCTTAGAACCCACGCCAGGTCAAGGATGCAGGACTCACACAAGGTGGATGGAGTCGGTCAACTCAGAAGGAGTATGACATTAAGATCTCTAGGCCGAGAAACCCTTTCTAAAAGGATAACCAGTTTAGAAAGTAAAGGATCCTGTTTATAAAGGTGGGGGTAGAGGGTAATTAGGGATATCAGCACTTTCCATTGAAGGGCAAATGCTTAGAGCCAACTGCTGTTCCCAGAGTTCAGCTATGGACACACCTTCCCACCATGAAAGGAGACCCCCAAACTGAACACACACCTTGTTTCAAGCAAAAAATAAGTCATACTATAGACATTCCCTTCCTTAATCTAGATAGCCACCCTCACAACTATGAGGCACATTTCCTGTAGGAACCAAATCACTCAAGCACCCTGGTGGCAGAGTCAGCAGAGACCCTCTTCCTCTCCTGCCCAGCACGTCCATGGCTCTGCCAGAGGCTCCTCCACACATCCTCCTTTCAAAGCTGACTGTTCTTCATATCCAAAGTAATTATGAACACGGGAGCCTACAAGGAAATCCACACCCTGGCTAGCTTTAATAAAAACCTTAAAAAAAAAATCTTTATTTGAAAACTAAATATGAAGGCATAGGAAGCAGCAAAATACCTGGAGTAAGGTCATATAACATGTCTGACACTGTTAGCACCCCTGCAGATTATATTAAAACATCACTAGCAAACTAAAGGCCCATGAAGATTTGGTTTTCTGTTAGAAGCAGGAAAAATACACTGAACCCTCAAAGTCCACCTTACAGTTCTGCATAGGAGCCTCATTGGCATGAATGGGGTTTCCTCTGCACAATTCCCTCATCGCTGCTTTGTGAACTGAGTGGCAAAGACTGAAAACCAGGACCCAGCAATAAAATAGTCAGCTCTTCACAAAACAGGCCCCACATGCCATAGCCACTCTCCTGGTGTGTGAACCAAGTTCTGTGAGCCAGAATCCCTGACTGCCTCCCCAGAGGACAGTGGGACCAATTACATTTCCTTTTATTTCCTTATATTCCTTTACTGGGGGGGTGGAGGCAGGGTGAAGGGGGGAACAGAAGTGATCCTAACAGAAGTGACTCTTCACTGGCTAGATGTGGTCAACCATGTACAGAAAAATGTGCCAAGAACTATGACATCCCTTGTAAACACAATCCCCAGGAAAAACAAAGGTTAAAGACCCTCACCTCATTCAATTACCTATGTGATAAAAAAACAAAAAAAAAAAAAAACTGGCTCTTTGTAATCACAAATCCAATTCAAAACTTTTTTTTTTTTTAAATCAGGATAAAATAAGAACCAAGTCCTTATGAAAGTTGAATCTTGTCAGACTTCACAATTAAAGTAATAGTGGCCAGCCGGCCACTCCAAGAGCCAACCAGCCAGCCATCAGTGGGTCAGTGAATGAGCTTAGTGTAATTAAGGATCATGGTCAAGTATTAACAAAAAGGGCATTTTCTTAGATGGAAACTTCCAGATAATCTAATCTAGTCCCTTGTTTGGCACATGACAACCACAGGATCAGAGCCCAGAGTTCCGTGTAAATTGGAGACAAATCCACAACTGGAGTCTAAAGGTCCCAACACCATTCGCATTTCTCACATCACGTGGAAGTCCCTCTCACAAACACTATATTCTCATTCATCCACATTATAAAAGGGTCATGTTTTGCTTCAAGCATTCAGTGTTTCTGGGAAAGTATTTGTATGAACACATAAGCTGGTGTCAAGGAACACTTGAACTATGGTTTCAAAGCCCACAGAAAACTTGTTTAAACAGGAAATTGAATCCGAATATTCTGTCCTTGTCTTCACTTAGGAAGAAAAGCCAATGCCCAGCGCCCAGAGCAGAGAGGAAGCAGCTCCTCAGGGATCTCAACCACCTAAGAGTCCTTGCCCACTTAGCGAGATCTGCATGACTATTTCTATGTGTTTTGGTTCCACTGATACTAGGTTGGAGAGCTTTCACATTTAGAACTATTTTGCCCATCTTTAAAATCTAATCGTAGGACTCTAATAGGAACGAATGCCTTTTTATCATTATGATCTCTCAACTTCCCCAAAGTTTTCCTTGGATAATTTATCAAGTTCCAATCAGTTGATTATACCCTTAATTTTTTGTGACAATTTTAAAATGCAAAGATGAGGCAAGAATAGATGGACAGACTTCCAAAATTCTAAGTTATTAGAATTGTAGATGTAAACAAGTTTCTGTGGTTTTTAAGAGGAAGAGGTTGCTGGATTGGGGATTGTGTTTGTGGGTTTTTCTAGCATAAGTAAACTTTTCCATGTGATACCACTTCCTATACAAGCCCAGCACCAGCTTCCTCACCAGGTTTCTGCTCGAGCCGGAAACACACGAGGATGGCCAGCCCTTACCCATTACACTAAAAACAACCAGAATGCTCAGGGCAGATTCTTTTAGATTTCTTCCAAGATTTACCAGAGCATGCCAAATGCTCTTGCATGTGCCAGCAGGGTTTCTCAGAAAAGGGGCAAGAATGGCAGGTCTGTTTCACTCCCAAGCTGTATGCCTCATGCAGAGGGCTCCAAACGGGACCACCATATGTAGAAAGACGTGCTTGTGGGCACATGGCAACTCTGCAACACAAGACACAAAACTAAAAGCAATGGAATAAGAGGGAAACCCACTGCATTATCACAAGTTGCTATGAAGTAAACAGAGCTCATCCAGGAAGAGAGAAGTCCAGATCACAGCATTAACGAAGACCACAGCTCCGACTTCCACACAGGTCAGAGGCAGCAGAGCCAGTTGGAGGGCCACCAAGACTGCTCCCCACTCTGCCATTCACAGCCAGTGCACCAGCTCTGCCTCATGCCAACAGTGGTGGGCACCTCGTACAGGAAGGCTGAGGACTGCATGGAAGAACCTGGGTTGGGAGGAGCGGTTGCCAGGCACAGTCTCATCTAGGCTGCACCAAGCTCAAGGCCACCTCAAGTCAGTGCCTGCAACTCCTATGGAACAAGCTCAGCTCAGACTTGCATTTGTCCCAAAGTCTAGGGAGATAAGCCGAGCAAAAAATCTGAGATAAGGATGGTTCAGTGAGAGTAACAAGCATGTATGACAACAAATTCAGAGCCATAGTGACAAGGAGAAATCTGGAATTCACCAACTGAACATGGACAATGGGCAGTCACAGGACAGACAAAACCCAGACCTTACACTACAATCAGCAGGCATAGTGTGTCAAGGGCTATAGTGTGTCAAGATCAAATTTGGCACTGATGGTGTAGATCAATGACACCAATTTTACCACTTGTCATATAACAGCACTTTAATGCTTATGGTTCGTATTAAGGTACAGCTTAAATAGGAACAGGCACAGCCAATACTGAAGGTGAGCTGCAGATTGACTGTATAATAATCAGAACACTGCTGTTAGGTAACCCATAAAAGGGTATTAAACACTTAGTTTCAGCTGAGGATAAAATGAGTTTTTAAGGCATATGCTTCCTCTGTAGGCCAGGAAAGTGCTGCTACTGAGAATGGCCTGAGGCCTAGAGATGAGAAATCTGAAGTGACTCAAAAAAAAAAGAGACTCCTGGTGGCCATGACTGTGTGCATGTTCTCCAGCATTCCAAAAGCTCTTCATACCTCAAATCTCACACCTCTTAGTCTTGTGACTCGCAGTAAGAAACACTGCCAAGCACCCATCAGCACAAAGGAAATGCCCTTTTAAGTCAGTCACAACTACAAGAGAATCCAGGTTTTTTGACTTGTCAAAGCCCTTTCCACAACAAGACTGGATAAACTAATGTTTTTCAAGGCTCTTAAAAAAAAAAAAGAAAAGAAAGAAATGGACATTACTACCTTATATACATGACTGCATGACTGATGCAATTCTACAACATGTACTATCAATAAGAAATTATACCCCATTTATGTATGATATATCAGAGTGCATAAGTGCATTCTACTGTCATGTATAATTAAAACAAAAGTTTAAAAAACTGACTCTCGGGCCCAGGTGTGGCTTTGCTGAAAGACAGCAAACAGTCTTCTCAGAATTTATGGCACATTACGTGTAAACATGAGGAAGTGTGAACTGCTGGGAGACCCATTCAATCTTGGAGTGTTCTGGTGTATGCTGGAGTGGATTTACCCCCTCAGTCAACACACTGCTCACTGTTAAAAGAAAACCAGAAAATGCCCTCCTATGGCTGCCACCTGGATTAGCCGAATATGTGGATTTTCAATTATAGCACCTTGATTGCTGCATTAAAAGGTCTAACTACAGTCATAGTAAACACCCCAAAGATCAGCAAGTCTCCAGACAATAAGCAAAAAGTACAGGTACATTAAGGTTTACAACAGTAGTTTAAAAATACACCCATGCTTCAAAACCCACTATTCTCTATTTAAATAGAAGGCACATGAGGAAAAACAGATTTTTTGTACTCCTACATACGGGCCACCATTTTTCAAAACTACAACAGTTCATGGCCCCAGATGGATGCTGTGGATTGGCTTGCTCCATGTTGATTCCACCTGAAACTGGAAGTTTAGAAACCTTTTCCCTGCCATAGTACAAGGGTTCCCTTTGTGGTCAATCACAGTCTTAAATGTGGTCAAGATAGAATTGTCTGCCTATCCTGGCCGTCTCTAAAGAAAGCATGTCAATCCCTAAATCCAGTTCAAACTTGCTAAGGGAAGGCTCAATTCAGAAATGTCATTGCCACATGGGAGAGGAGTTACTGTTCTGGCCATGAGGTCTGCAGCATCCGAGTGGTTAGGCAGCAGACATTTTCCTTTGTATGGAGTAAACAGGCTGGTTTGAGGCGCAGAGATGGCCGACCAGATGCTACATCAGGCAAAGTCTTACCTTGTAACTGCCTGTTCCCAGGAGGGGTCCGAGCTACAGAAAGAAGCACAATCCAAGTTTGACAAGCATCTTGTTCTGATCAATCAGTGCATGAAATCGTTCCAGCTGATTGTTGGAAGTGGAGAGTGGGTACTGGGAGCTGCGTCTGGACTTGTCCCAAGTAAATGGGTCATCCATCCTCTAAGCCACATAGGAAATTCTTTAAAGAGGGTGGGAGATTTCTTGACCATTGCCGTTTAGTGGGATTATAGGGACTATGGCAAAGTTCAATGTTATGTAAGGCTTTGAGGGCAGGGAGTTCATTCCTACAGTCCTAAGCTCGAGTCTTTGTACTAAATTCCTCTACAAATTCCAGAAAACTTTCTGCTTCTTGCACCAAGTACTGACTCATACAAGGTTCTTCATGTAGCAAACAAAAAAAAGGTTCTGAGGGGCATGGAGACACACCTGTAATCCCAGAAACTCGGGAGTCTGAGGCAGAAGGATCCCAAATTCAAGGTCAGCCACAGCAACTTAGCAAGTCCCTATCTCAAAAACCAAAAAGCCGAAAATGTGGCTTAGTTAAGTATCCTTAGGTTTAATCCCCAGTACGAAAATATACATTAGTTCTGCAATAGTAACAATTATGATAGCCATAGTACCATAAAACAGTGACTGCTGTGGCCTAAGTATCTGTCTCCCAGATTCATGTTTGAGTAGTCTAATGTGGCATTAAGAGACCAGGCCTTTGGGAGGCTCCACCTGCAAGGATGGAATCAATGCCCTGATAAAGGAATTGAGGGACCCCCTTTTGCTCTTCTGCCACGTGATGATGCAGCAAGAAGGTGTTATAGTGTCTGAGGGCCTGTTACTCATCTAAGTGTGCGGGCCCCTTGATTTGGGCTTCCCAGCTTCTACAATTACAATCAATAAGTTTATAAAGTACCCAGTTCAAAGTATTCTGTTAAGCAGCCCTGAGTGGGTTACAACTGTAACATATTAGTCACTACTTCTCAGTGGCCAGAGCCCTCTGATGAGGCACCACCATGTACCAAGTCAAACTCCCTGGAGGGTGGAGAGGAGGTCCAAGAATCGGAGCCATTGACACTCGCCTGCAGAAGGGAAGCTAGGCCGGGGCAGCAAACTAGGGGGTGGACAAGAGGGAGGTAGGCAGTAGGGCTGGATGGCAGTGTGCCATCCATCCAAGCCTCATTTACCACCTATAAATGACTATAAGTCGTGAAAATACCATTGTATGGGCTATTGGGAGAAGCAACACTGCGACATAACTCAGTAGCCCTGTTTATAACAAACAAAACTAGCCCCAAGAACTCCACAGTAATTTTCTGGCAAAAAGTATTCATTTCCTACACATGGAGTCTGTCAATATGCAATCTTATACAAACTATCACAAAACAGGATCCAATTATGCAGTTTTACCATTTTACATAGACATAAGGGTACAGAATCCATCCCCTTTACTATGTGAACATTGAGTCATAATTGTAACTTCCATATGATGTTCTTAAATTTTTAAGCCCAACCTAAAATGTATAGAAGACTAGCCCTTCCTCCCACCAAGGTCCAAACATTTCAGGTAAAATTAACAAGACTGCAGCACACAATTGACTTTAAAGAGCTAGACAACAAACAACAGGCCCACAGGAAACACTACTTCGGTCCCATTTTCACTTTCATCCTAGTTTAAATGTCTATCGTTTCCTAGAAACCATCTCATTATAATTTAGGGCATAAGAAAAGCTGGTACAATTTAGTTATTTTTAAAAGACTCAGGTAAAGAATAGAAACACTTAATTTCCCATTGCTTTTGTAACAAACTGCCTCAAACACAATGGTTTAAGACAATAGACATGTATTCTCTTGGCACCAGATGCCAGAAGAATCGGTCCCTGGAGCCAAGGTGTTGGCAGACTGTCCCTTCCTGGAGGCTTCCTCCTCTCCACTTGAAAGGCTGTTGGGGCCCTTGGCCTGGGGCCTGCATCACCCCAGCCTGCTTCAACCCCAACCTCCTCCTCAGCCTAAGAAGTCTGGTGGACGCATCCCTCCTACCTGGGGGGCCCAGGATCTTCTCCCATCTAGAGATCCTCAGCTACATTTGCAGAGCGTGCTTCACCACATAAGGGGATATATGAACAGGTTCTGAGGATCAGGACACTGTCACTCTAGGGTCATTCTGCTGACCACAAACGTTAACTTAAAATTACATCAGGAATGCCTAGGCAAGGTTCCTTTTAAATCTTTAAATTTAAGACTCATGTTGGCTTTAACATATAATTGTCAATGGATGTAATAACAACTAGATGCCAAGCAATGACTTAAAATTCCAAAGTGTTGAGTACCTAAGTATACTTCAGAGACGAGTTTGATACGAACTATATACACATTTAAAATCAGATATAATATGTTCCAGTTTAAGTACTGTATTAACTAAAACCATCTTGTTACAAGTCGTTTAAATATTTTTATAACTAAGGATTTCATAATTATGGATATTCCCCCCGCCAAAAAAAAAAAAAAGACACTTTTCAATTGTATTGTCTCATGAACTAAGGAAGCATGTTAAAAAAAGTGTAACGAAAAATTGTGCTGTGAATGGATAATTATGATTGTAATGCATTCCACTATTGTCATGTAATAAAAAAAAAAACATCTAGGACCCCGTGCTATCAAGGGTTTGTTTTACTGTCAATTCTGCCATATAATTTGTTGACAAATAATTGCTACAATTAAACTTCTTACCATGAAACAGAATTTAAAAAACTGCCTTGACCAAGGAAATTTCATCTAGAAACTCCTGTTTGGATTTCCATAAGAGGAAGAAATGGCGTCAACAATAAGACATGTTTTCCTCCTCTTCCTGGGAAAGAAAAAAAATTTAATCTGGGCAAATCTGCCTATGATAAATAAGCATGATTTTCTCCAGGTCAAACAAAGAACCATAGAATTTGGAGAAAAGAATAAATGAATTTGTATTGTGTGACCACATCATGCATACTGGGTTTCCTGTCAAATTGTTCATCCAATATTTCTCATATACAAGTCTGTTTAAAAATTTTTAGTTTAAGGATACTGGAAAAGGCCCATTTCCAAAAAAAATTCAACGTATAGGTAAATCAAAAAGCATGGACAGTGAAATTTCATATGGAAGATTTAAGCACGGAAGGGAGATTTCCAAACATCCTTTTTGTTGTTGTTGTTGTTTTTTAAACAGAAGACTCATACTTGAGGGACCAGTGGTCTGCCATTCCTAGCTATGATGCTGCATTAATGGCACAGTAACTCCCTGCCCTGGTCTGAATTGGTAATTCCAGCCACATTAGCTATCAGGTCTAAAATGTTCTGGCTGGGCTCTAAGTGATGTTTCCTTTTAAGATGGAGAAATTAGGGCAGCACAATTCAATTTCTGAACTCTCTCAATTACTGGGTTGAGAGAGAATGTTGTAGTAACTCAAACCTTAATTTCACATTAGATTCCAGATTTCACTATAGATTCCCAAATTTCCTGAAGCATTCTTTCAATGTGTCTAAGTCTAAAATTTAGGTTCTTTACAATAAGCATCACAAATAAGATCAATTGATCTTAGCATTGGCCTAGACACATAAAATTATTTATACAAGATTGTTCTCCAGGCCAATGCTCATCCATGAAATTTCATTGGCCTGTTTGAGACCCAAGTATGAAATCTTATCAAGTCAGGTCTCTAATTCAGCACCTACGACAATCATTTTTAAAGCCTGCACATGTTTTACTTCATTTTCCACCTCTGACTTGAATATCACCACTTAAAAACCACTGAATAATTCACCAATACTTGCACATCATTCATCCAGCCACAAGAACAATGGTAAGTGATACAGGTGCTTCATTAGGAATTTCTATGATTATATAAGCAACTTAGAATTCAATGTAAGGCCAATAATTTTTTCTCCATGGGAGAAAAAACTTGAGAAACTAGAGAAAAAACAGATACAAAGCTGTCAATCATCTTTCCAGTCCTATCAGGGCACTCATTTCCGAATCACCATTCCTGCAGACTCAGCTCTCTGGGCCCACCTTAGATGGTTCCATTTGCAGAACTTCCACCCTGCACTTCCAATCCCCATGGCACAGCTCAGGCCCCAGCCCAGCTTTACACCACAATTATGACTCACCCTGACGGTCTTCCTAAGGAGACCCCTCGAGACTGCCTTGGCTCAGCATTCGACATCAAGAACCAGGAGTACTGTTGAGAGTGTGAAACCAAGTGCGTGCTCTTCATTCTTCTGATTCCCAGGTCTCTGAAGAGCGAGTACTGTGTCAATATGGACAGATATGCCACGTCAATGTGGACAGATATGCCACATCAGGCCCTCCGTGTTGAGGATATCAGCCACAACAGAGCCGCACTCCTCAGCTAGTAGTCTCAATTGTTCCACAAGAGACCCTCCAGGCCCCAGCCCACTCCATCCATGATTCTGGAGGGGTAGGGAGGGACCAGCCAAAGCTGCTGATGCTCAAGGCCAGGACACTCACCTCCCACAATTATCTGTCATCGGGAAGACTATTTCCCTGTTCCAAGGGCTGCTTGCTAATGACGTTGTAACACCAGAAGACTAGACCATCCCAAGATGGGCAAGACACACATTTGGCAGTTGACTCCTTCAGACGTCACCTTTGACGTCCAGCTGGGCATGTACAGCTGACAGAGCTCCAGCAAGGCGATTCTGGTAAGGCCCAAACAGAACCAGAAAAAGCATTTTCCAAACAGCTGTTTGACAGGCAATGGGATACCAGCACAAACCTCAGTCCCCTACAGTCTCACCAGAATTACTATACCACTGTACAACACGTGTGGCTGTACCCTGAGAAGTTACACATTAAACTCAGGAAAATATAAAATTTCTGTTCTACAGTCCTTTACCATGTCCAGAAATGGTGTCAAGGATAAACAACCACCTATTAGCTGTTAAGTGAAGGCTTGAAATCCACCAAGATTACCAAAGCTCTAGAAAGTCTTCATTTGTTCTGCAAAGTCCCAGGCCTCAAAAACACAGTAAGATCTGACCTGCCTCTTGTAATGCAATTCAATGTAAGACTTAAGACTATATACACGTAGCTCTTCAACCCAGGAACATTCCACTGCTAACTTGCTTGACTATTTAACCCCTAAAATAATTTGCTGAGCCACAGAAACAGGATTACTTCCAGGACACCCAAAACTGGCCCTCGCCTGTACCTTCCAGAAACCGCTGGTGCTTCTGGAAACCTCCAAGTTTTTAAATCATATTCAAAGTTTTGTTTTTAGAAACAACCATATACTTTTGACAATGCCACATTAAGTCTGTTGATGACCATAGTCCCATTCGCCATTATAAATAGAAACAAAGAACCTCTTAGGAATCACATTTCATAATCCTGAAAAATGGATAAGAATCTAAAATTAGATTCTTAGCATCTAGCAGTTTGGACAGTTGAGATAGGGTTATTAAGCCATGCATGCCATTCTATGACACATGAGTCTGAAACAATGTCACCACCCCATGGAGTGGGTAATGCAAGGAGACAGGCTCCCAGCTCATGGACTCCGATGGGGGAAAACCCAAGCCCTCAGATGCAGTCTCACATTTTCACTAGAAAAATGCATGAATGTTCATCAGCAAGTCTGGTATCTTTGCTGTAACTCCCTCCTGTGACCTAAAAAAGCAAGTATCTCCCTGCATAGATCATTTTGAATATAGTGCTTATATGCCATTTCAGCCATTCAGAAGAGACTTTCTAAAGTTCTTTCCAACCCATTGCAGTCTTGGTATACGAATTCTTTCATTCTATAAGTTCAGCAAATAACCTTTTATTAAAGTTTCATATGGTTCATTAATAATGCACCGGATGTACCATTTACTCCATCAGCACATTAGAATCATAGCTGATTAAGTCAACCCAATCCCATGTCACAAGTTTAATTTTGTCATTCTTTACCAGTCATAAGTGACAGTATTATCACAAAAGTCCAAAGCAAGAATATTAGGCTTTTATAACTCACTCCAAATTTAATGCAAAGTTGCTAAAAATACTGACACAAATATGGTTACACAACACTTAATCTCAACCTAAATTCAAGTCACTATTCAAGCACTATTATGTTGGGTCTTATTGTCATAGAACTTACTTTTACAAAGAAGTTCCAGGTAAGACAATTTTTCTGGTAAGGGAATAGGGAAAAACTGGAGGTGGTTGTTCCCTGTCAGGAAGTTTTCCCTTGCTAAATACTATTGTGGCAAGACAGTACAATTGATTTTTATGTTCACTTACAATTTAGGAAATACGCTGATCTTACATATTAGCAACAGTCCAAAGTCACTTTTAAAGATCAAGATCAAGAATATTTTCCTTAATTTATTCCAGCACCCACAGTGTCCTCAGAGGTGTTTAAGATTTCACAATCAAGAGCATAAGCAGCCAGGAGTGATGGTACATGCATGTAGTCCCAGAGACTCGGGAGGCTGAGGCAAGAAGATTTACCAAAAAAAAAAAAATCAGGACAGCCTCAGAAACTTGAGACCCCGTCTCAAAACTTAAAAAAACAAAAAGCGGGGTACGGGGAGGTAGGGGAGGCTGGGGATGCAGCTCAGTGGTAAAGCAGCTCTGGATTCAATCCCCAGTACAAAAAATAACCCACATAAGTGGTCCTTTTATCATTGAAGAAGGGATCAGTGCACCCCTCTTAGTTTCTCTTCTCACTGATTTCATCTACAGTCGAATGTCTAGCAGTAGTTTGTGTTCCTTTACTACTTAAGGATAAAACTTGTCGTCTCAGGAGCACTGACAACACCAGAGCTACCAGGTGAAAAGCGCAGAAGGGCGTAAGGGTGCCAAGGCCGCGTTCCTCTCACACAGAGCGGTGCCGGGTTTTTAAACCAACCCAGACGACCCGGCTGTGGATGAAAGCCAGAAGTCACACTGCGCGTCCAACAGCGCCTCTGCTTTATTTGTACCGTGGAAAGCAGTGTGTACAGAGGAACTTGGCATTCCTGTGACAGCTTTGAGGACATTTGGCCTGAGCCAATCATTGGCTAAAAGTCCCAAATAGAAGACTGAATTGGTTGAGACACATGTACAGAAAGGGCTCTGGGCTACAAGCTTTTTCCCTTCTAGACAATGAATGAGAAGCCCCTTGGTTTCACCTGTTTTCTCCAGGCCCTTAGAATCGGAGGTGACTAAGGGGCTATGTGCGATTCCCAACTCGGGCAAATCAGATTGTCCATCAAACTCATCCTCACGCTCTTGAAGAAACAGGTCTAAAATACCCCACTGCCAAGAGCCCGCCCTCATCGGGAATTCCTTCAGCAAAGTCTTTTCGGATTCAGCAAAACAACTCGGCGATTCCTTTCACTCTAAACACCTTACACTACTTTCTCAAAAATATGCTACAGGGGCAGGAATTCCCATTTGTTATACATGGCCATTGCCAGCTCCTAGAAGAAAGAGTGGCCCGTGGACATACAACAAATATTAGCTGTCTGTTCCAATATCCACAGGTCAAAAGACAAGCACCTCTAGATCTAACAGGATAAGTGGCCCACATACCTGTAACTTGTGCTGGGCATTAAGCTGGCATCCAAATCCTTGTTCAAGTGAGTCTTCAAGTTTTAAACAGGACTTTGTTTTTAAGAAGAGGATCCTCCACACTTAATGAGCCAATTCACCCATGAATTTCCCACAAAATGCCAAGTATCCTTTCAAACATAACACAGAAAAGCATTCTGTGCATGTTCGTGGCGCCGAGTGGGGACGAAGCCCGAGGCCTCAGGTATGCCAGGCATGCGGTCTACCACTAAGCTACGTCCCCACTGCTGGAAAGGGTTTTTTGTTAAATCTGATATATTAAGTTTTACTACATCTTTTCCAGATGATATGAAAACATTGTTCTCCAAGAATGGGGGAAGGGCTGTTATTAGATAAGTTTAAAAACTTCAAGTATGAAGTCCTTAAACTTTTCCTTGAATTTTTACTTCAAAAGAACAGATGCCTAAAATATAAACTCCATCTGCATCTTCTGTTCCTCTATGTCCCTTGAAGAGAGACAAGGCAGTAACTGGCCCAGGAGCCCTGCTACTGGCTAACATGAGGAAGCCCCTTTCAATGCCTTACTGACTCAGCACCTCAGGGAGAGGGTTCCCAAGATCCCGATTTCCACACACCTGCTGCTTTATGGCACTGAACAGTCAAAACTGCAAGAAACAAATTCTGATGGTCCACAGAACCTAGTGTTCTTTTTCAAAGTCAGGTGGTGTCAGGTGTCACATGAGACTCAAGATTAATTATTGAGGTTATTTGCTTACTTGCTAGATTGGCACTAAGAATTTTTAGACTACTAGCTGGCCCTTTCTCAGTGGCAGTGGGTTATGGCCACATGCTCGCCCTGGTGTTAAACATTCCACACATCTGAGATGGCCGACAGACAGGTGAGTGGCCTGCAGCTTAGTTACAAGCAGAACTGTGTGCCGTCTCATCCAAGTAGCATTGGCTTGTCCTACAGATGAAACCACTATGAACAAATTTGACAAGGAAATGTGAAGCATCCAAGAAAATTTGTTCCCTATCAACTTTTAAAAGAACTGACATTTACCTGCTCTCTCAAGTCAGTAATAGGACGGTCTGGAGAGAATTACTTAAATGTTCAGTCTGCCAGGAACTCGCTAAATACATTCTAGCCTCCAAGATCTGAAGAATCAACTTTTGGGGATAGGTCCTAGAAATCTGTTGTCCCAGGCCACTCTAGAACATTAAGCTGACAAGCTCTAGGTCTTATGCAGTCCCAGGGGCCAACTGAGAGACAATGGACCTTGTTCTGTTTGAGCCTCAGAGTTCTGCTCAGGATGAACCAGGAAGAGACTCGGCCCCAGAATACCCAGTCCCTGAACAGGGTGCATCTCAATGAAGGAACGGATGGACAACCAGCAACAAACTCGAGTTTCCTTAACTATAGGAGGACTCATCTCAGACACCAGCTCCCGAGGGTGCTCTCCTGCCTCCAACTCCAAGGAGAAGGAAGGCGGGATAAGCTCTCACTTGTGTCTGCACCTCACATGGGGAGGTCAGGCGAGAGCTCCACCTGGCTGGAGCAAATAACCCCCTCCTCCTCCACACAGGTATGCAGACCAGGGAGTGCTGGACTCCCACCTTCTCCTGCCAGATGCAGGGCTAAAGGCAGGCCCCTGGACCCCCGGGGCTTCCACAGCAGCTATGCCATTCCTGCGGAAGCATTTGCCACTCACCCTGGAAAACAACCAGAGGGCATACCTTCCTCGGCTTCAGTTTCCACAAGTATAAAATGTCAGTTCAGATAGATAATGTTGTGTTATTTTCTATAAATAATAAGCACATCCTGGCATGTGAGGCGAGACGGGAATGCCTGGAAAGTGCTGCCAGGTCCAGGAAGCACTGCAGCAGCCGAGGGAAGGACACCAGCCCGCCGAGGAATCCGAGGCGGAGGAAATTCAAGGCACCCGAGATTGGTTCCACTGGTTTTATTCTTGGCAAAGCCTGACTAGGCGAACAACTGCACTACTTCCCACCCTGGATCTCAATCCCTTACCTCCCAATAATTATCACTGTTACTAGTTCGTGATAATTGGTAATTACAGCAAATGCACAATTTGCTACTTAATTATGATGACAGATTCCCAATAAAAAATGAACCAAGGAAATGGGGATCAACAAGCTCTCCCAAGATCGGGGAAGAGGGACTCCGACAGCCATTCCCTCAGGTCCCAGCCACCTTCCCAAGGGTAGAAGGGGAGATGGTGCCAAGCTCAACATGGGCCTGGGAGCCCTCTGCACATTACCAGAAGGCATGGCATCCAACCTCCTTTCCCCCTCCTGAACCAAAATGCTACCCAGGCTAGCCCTGCCTCCCTCCAGCTCAAGATACAGGGTCCCCCAGTCCACAGATGGCCCAGAAACCTGTGTCATCCAAAACCAGCGACTGCATTCCAAGTCACTGAGTCACCTATAGCACTTTGACACCAAGAACCATGAAAGCCAATTCAACCAGCATTCATAGAATCCCTTTTCAAAATGGATACACAACTGAATTCCAATTAGCAGCACATTCTTTCTCCATACACATGGACAGCGATTCAGGTTCCACTCCTGGCTAGGAGTCAAAGCCAAGTCACATTATGTTCACAGTTCACAATCAATCCAACAGGGAGCCCTAGAGTTGTCCCTAGCAACACGTGTGACAGAGCTTGTGCTTTCCCTGCAGACTCCTACTTGGCTGAGGGGCACAAAAGCTGCCCCCATCTCCACATGGCCTGGGCACATGACCTCCAAACTCCAAGACTGCCCCATCATCCTAGGAATCCACCTTGACCATCATGTGACAGAGTTGCAGGCAGAGCCACAAGACAGGGGCCAGCTCCACAGAGACCTTCAAGTAAAAGTGTCCTTGGTGAGAGACTTCAAGGACTTCCCCAGCTCTTCTGCCAAGGCGTCTCCTCCAGCGGAGCTGTCCAGCAGAGCTTCCTGCCATGATGGCAAGCCCTGACCTGCTCTTTCCAACACAGAAGCCGACAGCCACCTGGGGCTACAAAGCACTTGAGATGTGACTACTCCGAAGGACTAAAGACCTTCTCCAACGCATTGAGCATGTAGTTTTATTACAATTAAATATTAGCCCAAGACTATTGGCTCCCACACAGTCGTCACAGACTCTAGGTTATAAGTGTGGAAAGAAAGATGCCCAGGACCTCCTCATGGTCAAAGTAACACTTTGTCAGACTGAGAATGGTGCAATGAGAACACAGCCTCTGACAGACCTCCTAGTTTCCAGTGTGACCTTGTGATCATTTCCTCTGCACAAAGCAATATTGCTAATGCCCACATGGACGGGTATCCATGAGAGACTACCCAACTAAGTCACTTGGTACCAAGTGCCTGGTACCCACGACCGACTGCTCATCCTCCGCAATATATGTAGACAATTACCTGTCCCCAGACTCAGAAGAGGAAGTGATTAAGGAGACAATTCCTATGACACATCCTCTGCTTCTAAATGAAACAAATGGAAATTTTATTGTGAAATAGCGTAGGATCTGAGCGGCCCCTTGACAGGCTCCTTCATGTCACTTTCTGTAAATATTCGGGGGACAAAAATAGAAGGCTGTGAACTCCATCTGGGTTTTGCTTTCAGGAGAAATCATTTACCCAGCTGCTAAACAGCAGCCATCAAATGGCTCATGTCTTCTATTTAACCACCAACTACCATTGCAGCTACTTTTGCAAGGCCTGAGAACTTGCAGATATTTTAGGAGTCATAATGAAGAACAGGTTAATTACTGTGTGGTTTTTCACTGATAAATTTAATTCAAACTTTCACCACTGAGGAACCATTTATAGTCACGTCTCTACAGTTACAGAGGAGAGCTAAAGATGTTTTATCACCAAGTTTCAATTCTCTAGACTTATCCTATCAAGTTTATACTTATAAGAGATTTACTTAGGATACTAGGAGACAGTTTTTTGCTCACTTCATCAGAGCTTTTGACTCATCAATACAGTGTCAGATTCTAAGGATGATACATCCCTGCTTCATCCACGCACAGCACACAAACCCATTTGGAAGAGAGCCATTTGCAACAAGTTCCTTGGCTTCAGTGTTTAAAATCTACATCTTCTGCGTCAGATTACACTCCCCTCCAAACAGAAATTGTGACTCATGCCAAGTCACCCAAAAGGACTCCTGACAAATAAAATGCTGCTTAGGCATCAAATGTCACTAGCCCTTTCCAAACCAATTATTTTTGTCAGCAAGTAGGTGGCATTGATTCAGCCTAGTCATGTTTTATGACAATACAAAAGGTTCAGGGTGGAGAGAAAGAAACTAGGTTGAACTCTTTCATCTGTAGCATCGTTTTCCTTCAGCTTTCTCCTGACAACTCCTGAGAAATGGAGCAGTCGCCCACCTCAGTGGAACAGCTCAGGCTTGCGCCTCCCCAAATCCCCAGTTCACTCCCTTCAACTAAAGGGATTCTCTTTACTCTTTTGCATTATCTGGACCACAATGATACAAAACAAAGTTAATTTAGACTGCAATAATAGCTCCTATTGACTTTAAGATGAAAACTTTGACTTGTAGATATGTTCATGGGGCCGGTTTTGTAGACAATTATTCAAGCAGCAGTATCTTCAGTCAAGTGCAAATTAATTTGCTTCCCTTGGGAGATCTGTTTCCAGTATAAGTCAATGGTTTTACAAAAATCCTCATACACCTACATTTATGCAAGGGTTTCTACCTTTTCCCAATTGTACAGACTCTTCAAAATGCTCCTTGGCAATCCCACTGAACAAAAGGCAGCATAGCAACTAGAATCTGACCCCGGAAACTCAGGCTAAGATAAAGAACCATTCCCCCCTCAGATTCCCCAGGACCACAGGCACTTCAGGTCACTGCTAGGACCGATGCCATAGCACACACTGACGTCAACACTGGAGGAGGAGCACCTGAGCCCAAGGGTTGGAGGCCACCTAGCACCATGGCAAGGCCCTGTCTCTAAAACAAAGCACCATCTACCACACAGTAGGCACTCGGCATCCGAGAACTTCCTTGGAAGTGACGGTTCACTGCAGGAATAAGTCAGCATCCTCATTGAACCTTTTCAAAACACTCAGCCTCAGGCAGAGATTCTAATGGGGACTGCCTAGGAATCTGCACCTTGACATGATTCTAACGTGTATGAAGGCTCGAGAACACAGCTGTCATACAAAGGCAGTCACAGCCTCGGGCCCAATAGGTTTGCTCCTTTTCAGTCTGGAAGGACAGGATTCAGGTGTTAGACCACATGGTAGGGTGGAGAGGTAGAAGGAGACCACGTACCAGCAAAGCCCCCATCCGACCCGGATTCCTAAGAGAAGCAGTGTTTATGGCTCACCAATTGCATGGCCAAGCGGAACACCCCCATCCCAGCAGTGGGACTACGACCTCCACCGGGAAGTGCTTAGCAAATTGCTGAAGGATGGGCAACTCTGAAACCAGATAGGGATCTGTGCACAGGCCCACAGCAGCTCACTTCCCCTCCCCAGACTGTACCGACCAGAACCAGGGGCTCTAGACAGAGGGTGGGTAGAAACAGGAAGGTATGAGGAGGACAGGTAGGACCCCTCCCCAACTGAATAGCTGCCTACAAGCCCTGGGGCAAGAAAAAAAATCTTTCCCTTGAGAGGTAAAAAAAAAAAAAGAAAGAAACCTACATAAGAACCTGCTATGAGAGAGTTAGAGAATGGCCGCCACAGGAAGAAAGACAACATCACTTCGTCCTAAACTCGGGGACACGCCCCCTCTATGACCACCACCAAGCACCAAGGAACAAGCAACAGCTGGGGGGCAGGGAGTCGGAGAGACTCCTCCTCTAAGGGAAGCGGAAGGGTCAGAGTCAATCAGGAATTCAGTACAGCCTCAGAAACCCAGCCTAGGCATAAGGCAGAGGGATTTGAAGCCAGGGATGCAGGAGGTCACCATGACACCAAAATCCAAACCCAACTCACTTCCTGACCAGGTGGACTCCATCTCTGCACTAAATGGAGTGGGGCCATTTCCACAGGTCCTCTATTTGAGCTTAACGATCCTACACTCATCAGGTCTTCACCCAAAATAAGAATTAAAAACCCACCATCACTAGACCAACCTACAGAACCAGTCAGATGCTCAGGCGCAAGAACTACCAGGTGGGGAAGTTAAAGTCATGATCCACAGGTTAAAGGCTTTAATGGAAAAAGTAGCTAATGTGCACAAAATGAGGAATTTCAGAGAAAGAAACAGTCAAATGTAAAATGCAAAACAAAAATCAGCAATAAAGAACGCCTTCAATACTTTCACCACTACAGGCCAGTCAAGTAGGAGAGATTGATAACTACCTAAAGTGAAACAAAGTGGGGTGGGGGGTAGGGGAATGTGAAGGAGAGCACCAGAAAACAGCATCCAAGAGCTGCAGGATAACCAATAATCCCGCGGAAATAAGTATTTGAAAAGTCAGAAATCTTCCAAGCCTAGAAAGATTTTGAAAGCTCAGAATTCCAAGAAACCTGACCTATTACCAAACAGTGATTCTCAACATTCCTCTCCAGGAAAATTCATTAAATCAAGATTTTTCAAGCTGTACTCACCCACAATTTCTTTTGAAGTAAATCCCCACCTTAGCAAACCCACATCATTTACATGTATGGGGGGTGGTGGGGCAGCGGAGAAACAATCTTAATTCATTTGAATCCATCCAATTCAAGACAGTTGAGAAAGTATAGGCACTCATGACTCACTATAAGAAAATCTTAGGTTTCTCTGCGGACAGTAGGTACTAACACCTTACAATCACCAAGACACCAGCCTGTGCTCATCATGAGGGCTCCATTGGCTACACGAGGTCAGGCTTTAAGAACTTCACTTCAATGAAGTTGACCAAGAAATGGAAAATTGTGACACCAGGTCCACAAAAAGCTTAAGGTTTAATTTGTCTCAAATTAGAATTGATAACTCGATAACAGCTAGTTTTACCAGACCTGACCACTAGTATCCAGATGCATTCACTCAAATACAAATTTCGAGGTGTCCCTCTTAAGGCAACGGGGCACTCTACCACTGAACTACATCCCCAGCCCTTTGTTTTTATTTGAAGGCAGATCTTCCTTGCCGAGGTTGGCCCTGACCTCGCACCTTCTCCCACCTCAGCCTCCTGAGTCTCTGGGATTACGGACAAGCGCAACCACACCCAGCTTCCAGCAGGTTCCTTGTTGGCTTAATTCAACGCACATCCTCAGCCCTTCTCCGCGTTTCATTGACTGCTTCTTCTGCGCTCACTGGTCCCAACCTTGAATGGTTCTCTCCACAACATTTCCTCCTGGGTTCTTACCATACCCAAGCACGTCCTCTGGATGTTACCTGCCTTGTGCCTGCCTGAGCCCCGTCGCAATGGGTTTCCTCTAACCCCATCTCCCCCTCCCCCCGC
This sequence comes from Marmota marmota marmota, assembly GCF_001458135.2. Lineage (NCBI taxonomy): Eukaryota > Metazoa > Chordata > Mammalia > Rodentia > Sciuridae > Marmota > Marmota marmota. The sequence goes on from NW_026000048.1 coordinate 1,087,562, forward strand.
AACACTGCCGTCATCTACCAACAGCCACCCTTGTTTAGATACACTTTGGCCCCTCAAACTCAACATGTCCAGGCAACCACATAGCCCATCCATTTCTGCTCCTCCCACAGCCCTTTCTTCTCATCTAAGGTCTTGTACCTTAGACTCCTGGCTTTTTCTTTCCCCTTCCTCCTATGCAGCTGCCACTATTTTGCTTCATTTTATTCCACACATCCTCACGATTACCGTTTTAGTCATCTGACGTGCCCAAAAATCCCCCCAGCTGGAAGGCCATGCCTCCCACCCTCAGCGTGCGCCTGCACCCCAGCCAACAATGAACAGCCAGGCTGAGGGGTGAGGGCTCTGGACCACAGGCTGCTCGACCTTAAGGAAGTGATGTGAGCTCTCAGGTGTCTGAGAGAACTGGCAAGGAAGGCTCTTGGCTCACGGGGTTATTGTGGAGATTAAATGAGGAGATGCATAACCCATACTATGCACATGCTGCGAAACTAAGGGCACATCTAGGTCACTTATGATGAAGTCCTTCAGTGACCACTCCCCTTGCCATCAAGTTAGTGGACATGAATGCTGACACCCACATTCCACCTTCACATCTCTCCTCCATCCCACTCCCAACCTTCCAGTGTAATGGCCTCCTGCTAAGTGATCCGAGCCCCCTCCTCCTTGGCTCTGGGGTTTAAACACCACCCCTTTTCTCCACTGAAGCACCTTCATCTCTATTCTCCAAGGAAGTAGCTCAAAACCACCCTTTCAGGGAAGCCTGCCTCACCACCTGCCCTCCAAACTGAGCTCACCTGTTCATTGTTAGCACACTAATACCACGTTTGAAGAGACTATTTAAAAACATTATAACTTTTAGTCCACGGCCAGCACAGATGATATGAAGGTTCAGCTACGTGGGAAATCCTAAGGGAGTTTAAATTAAAGACAGACTCTAACTACATTTAAACCAGGTCCAGGAAGGCTTCTTGAATCCCCAGCTTCTAGCTACCCAATAAAGTAGCGAGGTTTACTGAAGAGGCTAGCAAGAGAGAATACTCCAAGGAGAGGACTTTTATTGGGGAACAAAAAATTCCAGGGAAAATCCCATCCAATGAAGATTAAGGGGGGCAGTGTCCCAAGGTCAGGTGTGACGATTGGGTCTTCGAGGGCTGTGGTCAGGCACGCCTCCACACTGACAAGCCCTCGAACCCAAGAAGGGTGGGGAAAGCTCTTAAAGTGTCTGAGCGCCTCTCACCCAGCCAAGGAGGTAACTCAATCACATGCAAGGATGTCCCCCCCCAATAAATTATGAGATCTTGGTGTGCAAGTTCCAGGAGAAAAAGGAACCATCTTCCTTACCAGCCTGGGTAGACTCAGAATCCAGCACAATGTCCATGATTCCAAGTTTAAAGTTTTAAAAAAAAAAAAAAAGTCACGAAATTCATTTCATGTATGAGTTTAAAAAAAAAAAATCACAAGTGAAACAAATGCCCTTAATGGTTCAATTATAATTAAGTTGCAAACTTGCCAGATAGTAAAGTTTCATGCTCATTTTTAAGTACATTATTTTCTTATGTATATGTTCAGTATTCAAATATAGAGCCCAAGTCTTTCCCTGAAGAAGCAGGAGTTCCCCACCCTAGAATCAGAGGAAAACAGTCCTGGCAGACCCTGAAGCTTGTAATGGCAGATGAACACTTGCCCAACAAAATCTGAAGGACGTACTACTGCTGTGGCTTCCTCCCAGATCCCTCACCCCATCACGCCCCAAGCCCTGGCCGAATTAGCTGACCTACCCACATTTCTCAAATGCGCAGCTGCTGCTCGTATTTCACAGAGCACTGACACTCCGTGACCAAACATGCAGGCTCCCGCTCAACATTAAAAATACCCACCCAGCCTCCATGACACAGGTGACAATGGTTTTCAGCACAATACACTTGACTCCAAAGCCATAAGTTATATTTATAGCCATGACTACAAACCCATCGTTGTGGGTTTGCTTGTTTTCATGGAACTAAGGCTATCACTCAGGCACAGACTAAAACCGTGGAATAGTTCATTATTTTCGGAACAAACCCCTCACAGATAATTATCAGCAGTGTGAGTACAACACCCAGCGGGTTTCTGAGAACTCTACATACAAACCCATTAAAAGAAACAGCCCTAAAGCACTTAGCAGGACACAGAGCCTCTAGCCACGTAGCTGCTCCCAGGGCCCTGCCAGGACCACCTTCTCTTCCTGAAGATTTGACTTGGTTATTCACTTTTTCCAGAAGTTAAAAATCTGAAATATGTACACAAAACAGACACCATAAGTATTTTCAGTTTTTCTTCCGATTTGGAGTTCAATAAGGTCACTTCAACCTCAACCATGGTGACACTGTGGCTTTTCTTTCACGAGAGGCACTTAGACCCAGAACTCAGCTTCCTTGGTTATGTGGCAGACAAAACCTTCTGGAATAATCCACACCTTCAGTTATATAAGAAAAAAACATGGTGAACTCCCCTTCCTTACATAAAGCTATGTAATCACAAAGTCTCGCTGTGCAGTTTACGTAACCCCCGTGTGAATTGCTAGGCCAATTTTACTTTAACAGTCGCCTTGATGTGTTAGTTTTACTGTTGTTCCTGCAGGAAGTTACAAACTTAGAGACTTAACACAAACTCACATTGATCCTTCTGGAGGTCAGAAGGCTGAAAAGGTCTCTCCAGGGGAGGACTGGTTCCCTCCAGAGTCTCCAAAGAGGACTCCTCTCGTGGCCTTGACCAGCCCCACCAGGTAGCAGGTCCCCATCTCCTTCAGTCCACAGTGCCCCCGCCCTCAAAGCCAACACCAGCAGGTCACCCTCACCAGGAATCACACTTACCGCCTCCATTGTAGGCATGGCTCACTCTACCTGATGCTCTTCAGCTATACCTACTTCCACAACACTCAGGCCAAGCCATATGCAAAAGCCAAAATGACGAGCTCTGTGCCTAAGCGAACCTTTATTTCCCTTCTCAGTCCCTTGCACGAGGTCCCCATGGCTTTTACTTTCACTGGATTTCACCTGTGCAAGCGGATGCAAAACAACTGTGGTGGTCCTGCTCCACCCCTGCCCACCTAATGACCCTAACAAGGAACACACCTGCCTACGGGTTGTTTAACGAGTGGCAAGCATGCACTGTGTGCAGGTCCACATGCTCTGAGATTCAACCTAATCAACAGCTAGCACAGAGCGTGGTAGGCTGGCTCAACCCTGCCCAGCTGCTCCAGGTGGGCCCAAGGTCCGCCCGCCCCAGGCTCTGCAGCAGATGACGCAGGGCTACAGCCGCACTTTGGATGCCAGCAATCACCTGCTCAATAACGGAACTCCTGTCTTTCAGATAGAAATGATGGATGAGCTACACCAAGAGCAATGTCATCACTAAAATGATGATTGCACTTTGGTTGGCACTGTGGACCCCACTCCGCCAGCCTGAGTACTATTGCTTTAAATACATCACCTTCATGATGCCCAATTAAAGACATTTGCTTGCACAACCTGGGTGGAACTCCACTAAAAATATTTTGGTCAAGATTACATACCAGTGTTCATTTTTAGGGCCACATATGAGGATTCTACAGTTGATCTTCCTGGACAGAATGTATTAACTAGTATGGACTGTTATAACCACAAATATTTTATTGTGTTTTATTAAATTTTCATGGCTTTTTCCTCCTCTCTGTTCTATAATGATAGTTCAGCCTACAGCTGCAAACTTATAAAATTAGTTTTTCAGCTAGCTGGTTCTGATGTTTGGTCCTGAGGAGGCCCAAGTACCGGAAGATCAAGAATCTTAAAATTCAAGATACCCATGTTCACGTGGGGAGATGCACAGGCCTAATGGTCACTGGGGTCACTGATGGAGCAGGACTCTCTGACACAACAAGTCACTGATGAGCTGTTTATGAAACAACACACACACACTTTCACCCACACATGTTGTTTGTTGGGATAGCTGTCAGACAGTCACAAGCTGGAAGAGGATGAATAGGATAAGCAAATAAGATCACAGATCTGCTTCAGTTCTGACCCCTTGGGTGAGCAGTAAGACCCATCTGTGAGACCCTGGCAGGTTCCTTAGGCTTACTGACATACCTTGGCCTCAATGATCAGTTCTCTCTTGGAGTAGGTAAGGACACCTTCTGCATAGGTGTGACAAGGTACAGATAACACCAGAGTGCTGAGCCAAGAAAACAATACTAGGCTGACATATTCCCCAAAGGATATCATTAGTTACGACTTGACACGCATGACTTAAGATTCTGCTCAGATCTAATAAAAGGAAAATTCCTCATAGCAAGACCCTACCTCAAAAAAAAAAAAAAAGGATGGGGGGAATTCCTTCGAACAATTAAAACCAATAAGGTTTCCTTGAGCAGAGAAAAGCAAACCGAACCTAAAGCAAAACAAAAATCTGCGTGTGAGAAGCAGACTGGTGCTGAAAACTCCAACCAACAGCCAGATCTGACAGCATTGATCTGTCTCAAGAACTGAGACAAGTGAATTGGCTACAGCTTAGTCAATCAACCCATCAACTAGTTACAAGTTAACTAGGTAATTGGTTACAGAGTCTCCTGCAGCCAGCCAAAGCTCAGTTACTGGATTAAACCCTATATTTGGTAAATCTGTTGCACCCAGTGCCCATGCCCAGTCCAAATCCATAGTTGCCCACAGATTTTATTTAACAAGTCTAAGAACAAACAAAAAGTTTGTTGTTGTTTTGTTTGTTTGTTTTAATGCCCAAACAACATAGTCTGGCTGCTTTGTAAAGGATTTACCTTCTTCTGTATAATTCAGTTTTCTTTCTATCCAATACTCTATTTCAGCACTGCATGTCCTCCAACCTTCCTTGCTACACTGAAGACCGCATATTCGGATTCCCACTAGAAACCTGTTCCCCAGACACCTGCCGGGGGGCGGGGGGGTGAGCAAAGCAGCTGCTGCTGACTCTGCTCCTGACTCTGCTCAGACCAAGCATGTGGATTCCTGAAGCATCTCTGCTCTTCCTCCCTGCTCCTCCTTCCCCCAAAAGGAAGAGAGAGCTCTCTCCATCAACCAATGATGACACCACCACTGGCCCAAGAGCAACCCTATGTGTGAGGTGCACTGGACTGAGCACTCAGTATTACCTGGACTTCACCAAATTAAGATAAAGCTCATGCTCTAAATGCCAGTGGCCCAGTGAGTAACTCTGAACTCAGGGTGCAATGCTAAGTTTGGTTTAGTTCATCTATATAAGCATTTATCAAGAAATGGGAGCGTTAGACACTGGGTATAGTGACAGGCAGGGACAGCGAGTTAGACCTTGAGAAGCTTACATGTTCTCCTTTCAATTCCAGAATGTAATTTTCTAAAAGTACTTAATATAATTAAGTTCAGCCCAATTTATTATAATATTCAAATTAACTGTCTCCTTATTCCAACTCTACATTTCAAAACCTAGATAGGGCCACCTGCTGGAATGCTGAATGGATGGAAGAGGGCTCCCAGGGCCAGTACCTGACTATCACCAGGGAGTCACTGAAGGAAGCACAAATAGGTGAAGCTTTAAAACAGAAGTGGTAATTGACACTAGAGGACACAAAAGACGAGCCTGGACATCAGACACCTCTCTGAGCTGGTCATGGTTGGGGATGGCTGCACAGAGAGTGAAACACATCTTCTGTCAGGAGAAAGAAGCCCCCCACATTTCACCCCCAGCTCCAATCTCGTGGTTCTCCTGGGAACATGAGGGTTGGGGTGTGGGGTCTCCAGATCAGAATGGCCAAGGCAGAGACAGAAGAGATTCGGCAGACCACGGAGAGAGGATGCCAGCATCACATGGCCTGAAGTCCCAGGTCATGCTTCCCCAGAGATCTGCAGGTAGGTGTGCGCTTCATGCCCTGTGTTGACCCCTCCAACAGCAGCCTCAAAGCAACAAAAGCTCCAGGGAGGAAAGTGGCAGCCTACAGAATTTGCATCCAGGGCAAACGCACCTTAAATGTATCTTAACCATAATCATTAAAAATACTTCCCGAGGGGCTGAGTTTCCATCCTCAGCACCACATAAAATAAATGAAATAAAGGTATTGTGTCCATCTACAACTAAAAATTATTATTAAAAAAAAAATACTTCCCAAGTTTCCACTTTGTGTAATTCCAAGATGATATTCTGAAAGAAAAGAAAAAAGCCTCTAGGGGAAAGAAGACAAAACATTCGTGTTCAGATCCCCAATGCGGGCCACTCACATGCACCTATGTTCTTGACCACGCCCTGGAGGAGAGAGAATCGGGAGCTGTCTTCTCCTGCAGGCAGGGCAGGCCCAGCTCTTGCACCTGAACAGCCTCCACGATGGGCCAGTGCTGCTGAGCTGAGAGGTGAGGGCACTGAGGACTGGGGCTGTCCACAAACGTTCAAATAAACAAACAAATGGAATGATGGGCATCATCACAAGTCCTGAGGTCCTGATTGGGAAAGGCCTCAGAGATGAAGTTTCTTTTCATCTCTGTCACCCAAGCTGAAAAAGAAAAAATCCAAACCAGGTGGGACAATCCGACCACAGGTGGGAGCCTCTCTACCTCCTCTTCAGGACCCCACCACTGGAACCCTCAACAGCTGCTGTGGATGGAGCCCAATCTCAGGAAAAGGTGCTGGGTGGCTTAAACCAGGGGGAAAACTCAAGACACTCTCTGGAAGCAGCGGAGGCCAACTGCTGTAGCAGCCAGCAGAGCAGAGGCCGCCATGGGAAACTGGAATTGGGTGCCCTTCGTAAGTCACTCAAATCAGAAGGCTTAAGTCCCTTACTAATCAACCAAAACACAGGACTGACCCCACATTTGAAACCCGGGTCTCATCTGCTGCCTGGGCTAAGGGGCAGGGTGAGACATCTTCATGAGGAGGCACCTTTCTCCCTTTACTTCTTGATCTCATAGTGCTATCCCAAAGAAGTTGCTGAGGTACCTTTCATCATGCAGCCCTTAACATCCATTCCTTGGGCTGCTTTTGTCAGGTCCCCAGCACACTGTCCACTACGTGGTAGGCACTAATGCAACCTTGGTTTGCTGGCTGGTGGGATCTGAGCCCACTTGTTGAACATCTGGCATTGTTACCATTTAGGATCATTTACCTTCCTGGCCTCAAGCATTATCTTCCCAGTGTCCTCACTTCATGGCAAGGTCTCTAAAACAATGCCACCTTGCAGATACTACCCCATACTTTGCAGATACAATCAGATACCTATTTGTGAATTTCAGTGTTTTACACCAAGTAAACAAACTGTATTCACAGATAGGTCTGAACCTGGTCTAATGCTACAATGGTTCTCAAACTTCAGCCTGCACCAGAATGACCCAGAAGGTGTGGTAAACAGGCCACTGGCAGCATCCTGGAAGGATTCAGCAGGACTGAGTGGGGCCCAGCACTCTGCATCTCTGACAAGCTCCCAGGTGACAGTAAAGCTGCTCAGCTCTGGCACATCGCAAGAGCCCACCATCTACAGTAGTCCATCCCTGGGCAGCAGGACATCAAGGACTGGATACCACGGTTTTACTCAGCCCAATTTGTCCTTGCAGGTGGTACCCAATGTAATTCCATCCACCTTGGTTAAAACAGATACTTCATGATTCAGAAGTCTGCTACATGTCATGTGGTCATTAAAAATGGCTTTTTGTAGGAACATTTGTTAACATGGAAGTTTTTTATCATATATTACTGTTGAAAAACTCCGCAAGTAATAAAGTAATAAAGCAGTATTTCAGAGTACAGGAGCATTGGTGGAAAGTGTGGATTTGGGGGAAGGAAAGAGGGTTAGATGGGTGGATGCATGTTGGAGAAATTATTTGCTTTTAACTTGTTTTTTGAAGGTTTTAGAAACGTATATTTTCTGAAAGCTTCTTGACCATATTGATTTTTTGACGATGCTTATTTTTCATCGATCCCAGAGTCAGTGTTATACAATGGGAAAGCATAGTTTTTGAGGCAAAAACCCTAGCCATGCCTTCACATGTAGTCAAATGGAGACCGTGTCTGCCCTGTCCACCCCCAGGGGCTGTGAAGAGCAAATAAAATCATGTATGTGCACAGCTGTTTTGAAAATTCCAAAGCATAACACAGTGTAAGGACTGAGAGGTATTGATTGGGCTACTCAGCTCCATTTGGAAACACAGCTTTTCTTCCACTTAGCATGTACCACAGGCAACAGGCACGCAGAACCAGAGTATTAAATTTTAATATGATTGGATTTTTATAGTTTATGAATACAAAGGGAGAGAGCACCCTGAGTGACTTGGATTCAACCCCAACTAAACCCAGGCACTCCACTGCCAACGGCAGCAAGCACCCAAGGCAGGCCTGCCAACACGGCCCTGCGGGCCTGACACGCCAGCCTCTTACCAGGATATCTCTAAGGTCAGTCACCAAAGCAGGAGGAAAAGCGGAACCCCTCTGCCTTGATAAAGGCCATTTGTAAACATCCCACACCTATTTCCTCACTCAGGGCTTGCTGAACCATGTGTGGAGGAGGATGGACACAGCACAAATGCTCACCAAGCGGGCACCGCTGAGAGCACCACCGTGTGCCCACATGGAGACACACACACACATTGCCATGAGAACACAGCAAGGAAACTCGGGTGAGCGCTAGGTCCCCAGAGCAAATAAAGCCCTAAGCACAGGCCAGCCTCCTGAAAATTCCCTGGGCAGCCACAGGCCCAGGCAGCACCCCCGAACCCCCATCCACATGAGATTTCTAATGGTACACAACACAGGAAGCAGAAGTCACTCCCTCTTTCATAGAGTCCCAAGAAAGACCCCTTGGAATGCATTTTTTGCCAGCTAGTCACCAGTATTTTAGATCCAGGTGCCTGATGTCAACTATGAAAATAAAAACATGTCCACTTCAATTACCGTCATTTCTCTATTTGGTCACTATTTATGCTAACAGTTACCAAACAGCTTGAATTCAAGTGTACCCAGCAGGTCACAAACCCTTTGTTATCCATCCACCAACCAGGGAACTGCAGGGTGAGGACTCTAGGCAGCAGGCCTCCCTCTGCCAGTTCTAGGCAAATCCACATTGAGTCCCATGACAATGACTAAGAGCTAGTCACACACTAGCTTCAGTGTAGGAAAAAAAAAAAAAAATCATGTAAAAATTTAAGTACATCCTAAAAATGGGCAGCTGGTGGCAGCTGACTCCTAAATCAAGCATTGTTCAGAGGACTTTCTTTGTTAGCATGGCTCTGATAACAGGCTCATGCTTTCTGCCTCAGCCTGAGGGAGATGAGGAGGAGGGTTAGATACCTGGAGACTGTCCCGAGGCCTCAGTTGCCAGCATCGGGCAGGACATCCTAACATTGTCAAATATCACTCAGCACAGCTTCCCAGTGCTAGGGAGGGACTGTGCACAGTGAACAAGGATGTGAGGGCTCAGAGAAGGACAGAGACAATGACAACCAAGCATGCAAGAGACATTCAGCCACCAAGGCTCTGTGCACACTGCCATCTCCATCAGGCTGCAGAGGTTCCGAGCTCCTAACATAACCAAATAAATACAGAAGCCACCTTTTACAATTGTATTGGAACCTTTGGTTACTTACAAATAGGTAACTATTGCCTTAATACAAACAAGCAAAAGAGAAATGAAGCTGAGACAGAACAAAATTTATTTCAAAATGACAACCCCAATTTACAAGAATTAGATATTGAAGGATATTGCATTAGAAAGTAATTGAATCAAATAGTGAAGATGACCATTAAAGTCTCTTGAAAAAGGGCCTCCAAATCTTATTTCCCAAATTGTAGGTCCAAAGAGATTTGTATGCTGTAAAACAGAATAAATACACATGATGATACACACACACACACAAAATATCCTCCGAAAATTAAAAAAAAAAAAAAAAAACACTTAGAAATAGTTTTCAAAAATTAAAGTATGGGCTGGGGTTGTGTCTCAGTGGCAGAGCTCTTACCTAGCACATGTGAGCTACTTACTGGGTTCGATCCTCAGCACCACATAAAAATAAATAAATAATTAAAGTTATGTCCATCTACAACTAAAAAAAATTTTTTTTAAAAAATTAAAGTATACTCAAGCTATGAACAAATGAAGTAACGAACAAATACAAGAAGCCACTATTTCCATGGGATGGTCCTTCCAATGTTCAATTATACTTGCCCCTCTATCACGTCAAAGTAGGTTTCGTGACTGCTCATGCCTGCCAAGTGCAGAGGGTGTTCAGGGTATCGCTTTAAGTGCTCTACAGTGGTCTCCACAACCACTCCACCCTTGAGATACAATCACACACCTTTTTCTACAGATATGAAAATGGACACAGGATGCAGTTGAGGGACTCGGACACATACACACCCAGTGCTGGAGAGGAAGTGGAAACCTGAGGCCTCCTATGGCTAAATCCAGGGTGCCTGCCCTGCGTGGCCACGTGTGCACTGGGACACCTCACAGAGGGAAGCGCAGGGCCTTCACTTGTGCCTGAAGGATGAGGCTCACATCCACCAGGTGGAAACAGGCCCCTCACTCCCAGGAAAGCAGCCACTGCACGGGCAGCATGCGGCCCTCAGACGGGCCTCATTCCTGGAACACAGCTTGAAGGTCATCCAAATGCGAGTCACTGTGGCAGCTGCTGAGAATAGACCAGCGGTTCCTGAAGCTGGGTGACCACGAGAATGGGGTGGGTGACTGCAGGAATGGGGTGGGTGACTGGCCGTGTAAAGAAGCCACCAGGCCAAGATGCAGGATGCTTTCTGTCAAGCTAACCACACCTTAGCTCCTCGCGTGGTTCTCCAGTCTGGCCCCTTCTCCCTAGACTAGGACTGAGTGGGTCCCAGCTGGCAGCCCACCAAAAGAGCCCTGCACAGCAAGGAGAAGTGGCAGGGGGCCCTGTCCAGGGACTTCTCTCTGGAGCAGGTCCTCCTCACAAGTGAGGACACCCTCAGGGGCTGGGCTTATGTCCATCCTGCTGAAGATAAGTTGCTTCCCTGGCCACAGAAGAACAAGGGGCACTTCCCTTCTCCATGCGCCTTCCAGCGCTGATGGTCACGGTTAGGGACAGGCTGGAGCCCATCGCTATTCCAAGACACAAAACGGGAGATCCATGAAGCTGGAGGGCTGTCCCCTTCCAGAACATTGCCCATGCCTCTGCTTTTTAGGCTTATTTTTTCTTTTTGTTTAAATAATTGAAGATGTTTGTTGACAAGTAAAGAAATTCACTATGGAGCTAAAAAAAAAAAAAATCTTTCTAATGAAAGATTTTTAAATTCTTCCATACACTTTTTAAAATAGTTGTAATTATATCCCTACTTAATGTTAAGTACTTTAACTAAATGAAAGGTTAATTATACAGACTCTGGTAATTATAAAAGGTAAAATAATATATAAAATGTCATCATGAATAATTAATAAGACCTTTTTGATTTGGTTCAGACCAGGAGGGCAGTGCTCCATCTCTGGGCTCTCCTGTTACTCTAGGGTATGGGGACTATTTTATTAAATATATGGCAGCCAAAGGTAGTAGTTCATAATAATTTAACTCTGCCTTAAAAAAACAAGTAAAATTTTCAGTTAGTTTCATACTTAAGCACACACCCAAAACTGAGGCGTTGGTGCCTAAACCTACTTTGTGTACAGAATAGAGATAATATTATTTGTGCGGAATGCACTGATTCCCACTCCACTGCAAGCTAGGGGCCTGCATTACAGTGGAAGCTACTGGGGAGACAGTTGGGGGTGGGGGGTATTATCCTCAGGATCTGCTCAGTCCTGCTAGAGGGGCAAACCAGAATATACACCAGGGGCCACGGAATCCAGGGCCCTTGGGCCTTGTCCACAGGTCAGCTGCTCTCAGACACCCAGAAACCTGTCCCTGCACAGGCAATCACAGGGCCCAGGAACATCAGGGTGTGCTGCAGAGCAGGTGGGGCCGCAGGGGACACCACCAACCGCCTCCTCCCACCCGGACTCAGGCTTCCCAGGGAAGTTCTGATAAACCCTGCGGAAGGAGGTGTGAGAGCCGGCTTATCTCCTGTCCATATCTGTTCTTCCCCAACCCTTGAGGGATTCAGATTATAACGTTAACTCAGCTCTATGGATTCAAATAAATCAAAAAAATAATTTAAATTACTCCAAATATTATTAACTTAATTATAATGACTAAAACTAATTCAAATATTTCACATGAACAATTTTACTTAACTAACATAACTAGGGCTGGGGAGGCAGCTCAGTGGTAGAATGCTTGCCAGGCACACACAAGGCCTTGGAAAGGAGAAGGAGAAGGAGAGAAAAAACTAAAATAATTTTTAAAGAATCATATGGTTGGTACTCCCTATTTATTGCTTTTTCCATCTTTTAGGAGAAAGTAAGATTACTTCTATCAAAGTACAGTAAGTATATTCTGGAGTCTTCTATTTTCCCAGGCTTTTATCAGTCCTTTGGGGCATTTACAATTTTGTAGCAATCTCCATTGTAATTAAATCTGCATAAGATTATATCATCTTCAGGGACTCAACGGTACAGTGACATATGATCACATTTGAAATCCAACTACAAATACCAACACTGCTAAAATGTGTCTCTGTGACAACTAATAACTACAGAGGAGGGTTAGTATTGAGTTCCTCTGGACGTCAAAGCTCTTAACACATTTTATAAGAGCATTCTTTAATAGGCAAACCCTCAGAGGAAACTCTAAAGATTTCTTTAAACTATTTTTATATTGACACGAATCTTTACCAAACATTCCTTCAATGTTTAACCCAGCCAATCCTTTAAAAATATCTAAATTTTAAGAAAAGATTAGTGCTTTCATGGATGTATTCAAGGATGCATTCCTGGGTAGTGTCTGTACAGTAGAGCCCAGAACCTTGATATTTTCCTATTACATAAATAATATGAACTTCAGTGAAGGCATTTTAATATTTTTACACAGATCTATGAATAAAATCAAAGCACCATTTTCACTTTAATGCTCTATTTAGAATGTAATTTTTCATTAAATAAACCACTGACATTGGTGAGCAATATACCAATAAACTTCTGTAAACTTTAGAAACTGTGAGGTATGATTAAAGGTTACTTATTGTCTTTGAAGAAACTGTATTAGGGTACCGAATGGAATCTGAGGCATATAAACAACATGATCGTTTAATTAACAGGTAGTGATTCATAAAAGATCATGTGATCTTCCAAGCAACACAGAATCCTCTCTCAGAAAAGGCAGATGTGAATCATAAAACACTTGGCCTTTCCTTTTCTATGATTTCCAGTGGAGCAGGGTGAAGTGAGGTGGGGAAGAGGGAGAAGGAGATGGAAGGCTCTGTCTAATCATCTCAGCACCACACAGATGACCAGCCCTGATGACCAGCCCTGTGGCTGTGGGCAGCCACAGGCCCAGGGTCTGACTTCAGATGCAGAGAGGCCTCGAGGCCTGGGATTGTCTGCAGCATTTCCCAGCACTGCTCAAACCCACAAGGGTCCCATCACAGCCACTGAGCTACAAATTACTCTACAGAGAAGCAACTAATGAGGACAGACAAGAAATACTGTTTCAATGGAGATATTTTGTAAATGGTTTTCTTTTTTAGGAAACCTTTAATAAAATATTTTATTCTAAAACACCTTGGATTTCCATAGCCTCTGCAGTCCTCCATATTGCTTCAAAGTTGAATTACACAGACTACTTCACTGTCCTTTATTCCCCTCATCCCTCAGTGGAACCCTGTTTTCTCTCCTTCTTGCAGACTAAGATCAACACCTCATGGCAGGTTGCTTCTTGGATGGGATTCTCCAAAGCCCTCTTCTCAGAAACCACGAAGAGATTTTCTCACATGCCACCTGAGGAGACGAGGATCCTTAAAGGGAAACTGGTCATCTGGCAATTTCTTGGCAATTTCATCTTCCATGCAGGGGTTTGGAAAGGATGTGCACTCCTCTATTCAAGAAATCGAACGGCTCCCAAGACAGGAGCCTGTGGATTGCGACAGAAGCCATTCCTTTACAGCACAGATCTCTGCCTTGGATCCCTGCCTTGGATTCCCTGCCTCATATTCCCCCTTCCACCCGCCAGTCCTGTTACTCAAAATGACTGAAAAGTGAAAATCTGAGCAGTTTACTAGCTAAGCAAGGCTGACCTTGCATCTGAACACTGGTCACCTGATGAAAAACACTGACCTTGGAGGGAACGTTCTCGACTTTTACCTAAACATTGTCTGGAGAAGAGGACCTCACACCTGCTGCACATCAGAACCCTAAGAGAAGCTTTCAAACTGCCCGTTCTGAACCCAACATTAGAAGTGACCCACACAGGTCCCCGGTGATCCTGGGAACCTAAGGCTGTGACTCGTGGGTCTTGCTTGTGCTCAGCTATTTAAAGTCTGCTCCACCTCTGTTCTCAGCTTGACAAGAGTAAAGACAAGTTCTTTATTTCTTCCCCAACAGCATGAGGCTCTTTTTACTAAGAACTGAAGCTGTAGCAGGCAACAGAGATAATATTCAACTCATTCAACCCAGGCATGATGGCGCACAACTGTAATCCCTGCCATTTGGCAGACTGAGGCGGGAAGATTGCAACTTTAAGGCCAACCTCAGCAACTTGGTGAGACCCTGTCTCAAAAAAATAAAGAGGGCTGAGGATGTGGCTCAGTGAGCGTCTCTGGGTTCAATCCCCAGTACCACAAAATAAAATTTTTAATTTTAAAAAATAAGATCTTCCTTGCCTGTTTTTATGCTCTATCAGTTGAATATCATCCAGTGGTTTCTACCATGCCCATAAAACTAGGATGTGGCCCCAGAACAAGCCCTAATGTCAAGAGGTCATGTATTCCAAAACCATCTTTCTTAATAAACACCAAATTCATGGAATGATCAAAACACACCGTCTGTCATCTCCAGCTAGCAAGGAATCCCATTTTTCTACACACCAGAGTGAACATGCAGGTGTTGGTGTATAGTTAGGAAGGACCCAGGGGAATGAGCTGCTACCACCCACTCCCACTGCCTCTGCCTATCCCCTGCTGTGTCTTGAATGGTGACAGTTGAACCTGCAGCCTGGGATGCAGAGATGCCCCTTGGTGCTTACTGATGCTCCTGGGAGCCTAATGAGCCACCTGGGAAAGGAGGAAAGCTGTATGCAGCAGATGGCATCAGAGGTAATGAACATTTATTGGGGGAAGGGTTAGTGGGGTGTACACCCCAAATCACCAAGTACTGTCCCAAGCCTCTGACAAGACTGGGAACCTTCAGGATGGCATGGTGGTAAACTGCCCCAGGCCTCTGAAGTGAAGGCCCAGAGCCACTGGGGAGCTGTCCA
Organism: Marmota marmota marmota; assembly: GCF_001458135.2. NCBI lineage: Eukaryota > Metazoa > Chordata > Mammalia > Rodentia > Sciuridae > Marmota > Marmota marmota. Next base: position 1,102,876 of record NW_026000048.1, read on the forward strand.
GCTGGCTGGGTACCACAGGGCACCATCCTCACTGACTCTGTGAATAGGAAACAGCTCGGGGTACCACCACTCACACTGTTGGCAAGTGAGTCCTGGCCACCCCGGTTCTGAGGAACCTAGAGAAACCAAGGAATGGGGGAGGAGGACAGGGAAAAATCGCCTTTAGCCAGAGGCTCAAAGGAGGCCTCATCGGGGCCTTGGACAGAAAACCATCAAGACTAACTCAAACCTCCCACAATGATACCTAAGTAAATGGTCACAGGCAGTGCTTCCCTGGAAATCTTATAATCATTTCTCCAACGAATTTCCCTATTTTTTTAAGACAATCCATGCTGAACAGGTGTTTTGTTGCAATCTATTCCCTTAACTATGTATAAAATAAGTTTATTAGGAGGAAAGGCAGGTGGCAAACCCCAGAGGACGAGATCACATCACTGTGGTGAGACAAGAGAAGGCCATGCACGCCTCAGCTCGGCACATCTGAATCCAAAGAGGTGCAGTTGGATACAAACTTTCTATTTGATTTCCAGGTGTACTTTTTTTTTTTTTTTTTTTTGTAGATGGACACAACACAATGGCTTTATTCTTATGTGGTGCTGAGAATCAAACTCGGGTCCCGCCCATGTTAGGCGAGCGCTCTACCGCTGAGCCACAATCCCAGCCTCCCAGGTGTACTTTTATTTTCCCTCATTTTTCATTATGAAAATGTTCAATCACACTAAAATGTTTAAAAAAAAAAAAAAACACTACAATGAACACCCAAATTTTCTCCATTTAGATCCAACAACTGTTCATGTGTACATTACCTTCCCTCTCCTGGATCTCCCTGTATATATATAATCGCACCCAGGAAGATAGGCCCCTGCATTAGGTAAAACAGAAGTGGAGAGTCAAATCTCAGAAAATTTTTTCTAATAAAATAAAAACAGAACTGCTGTGGGGGGAAAAAAAAAACTCCCTTAATTATCTGTAAGCCAAATTCTAAATGCATTCTTATTTCAGAACTGGATGGAAGTAACTCTTTAAAAATACATATGAGCAGTGACTAGGCAACCAAGATGGAAAGCTTTCAATACATGTTTGATGAATAAATGAATTTTTTATATGTATGAAAAGAGCATGCTCTACTTAGGAAAACTCTATTTAATTTGACATCCCGAATAGACCACTGCATTCTTCATATTGACAGCAGAGTTTGCTTCAGTTAACTCAAGAAAAGGTAAATAATTCTAATGGGGAACCAAAGGCTTTACAAACAGTAAAATTATGCTGCCAATTCAATTACACATGACAATCTCACCTAAATATTTAAATTCCTGAAGCACAGTATTCACAAAGCAAGACATTAACACAAATAAATAGATCACCTTGGGCAACATCACCTAGAACTTGACAAAGTTTGACTGTGAGTTACAAGAAAAGGGCCACCTTGGATCAAGAAATTCCCGCCTCTCTCCCTTTACATCCTGTTTTGGTAATAAAATTCACACAGGAACATTCCTGTTTCAGGGTTACAGGCATCTGGACAGTTCTAGACTTTTTTCCTATCCATACAGACTACCAGAAAGCTGGAGAATTCCAGGGTACACATATTTAAAACCACAGATGCACTTGGCTGGTGGGAAGTGGTGGGGGCCGATATATCATCTTCTGCTCTGCAGGACCTGATCTTATCCCTGGGCTGTTTTGCAAAATGACCTTGATACAGATGCCACAGCCACCAGGAGGAAACAAACAAGACCTCCAGTGCCTCCTGGCTTCTTAGGGGGTCTCTGAAGGCTGAAGGATGAAGTCCATGTGTCTTATTCTGAACTCTGCACCGTGAGTTCAGTTTAATGTGTGTCTTGGCTGCTACCTGCTTCCGTGACAAAGGTCCCATGTGACTAAAAATACTCACATCTGCCTATCTCATTTATGTTATAAAAATAAATAATTCCTCCAATGTGGCTAAAGTCACAGGAGTCTCAAATGTTTGCTACCAAATTTAGAAATGCTCATTCCTCAAGCTCACCCTGATGCAAAGCAGTGCTGGAAAAGTCTAACGCACAAAACCGCTGACGTGCAGAAAGACGCATTGGCGACCAGTGGCTGCTGTCTTTCATGTCTGCTGCGTTCACCACGAGAAAGTGAGCAGCAATAGGCCTGACCTCCCTGCTGTCTTTTAAAGGAAAGACGGTGACTACATGTGTGTCAAGGGTCCACAAGGAGCTGTCTGGCTCCCTGTGAGCAGCATATGAGCGGCTGCTACAGGAACCACCCCATAAAGTCACTTTGGATGCACCTTCCGGCAGGTGTACAAAGCTCCCATCCAACGTCATCAGATGCAGCATTGTGAGCCCACCTTGGGATGTCTCACTTCATTAATGACAACTGAACGTTTTCACTGCACTTAACACTCCACAGCAGGCTTTTAAGTCTGCTGCCCCAATGTGCCTGTTTTACAGATTAAGTCAAGGCCCTGATAAATATAGACCCTTGTCCAAGGTCAGACACAAATAAGAGGCATCACCAGCCTGTTTGGGACTTTAGGAAGGCAACTGGCAGCAAACCCATGGGCGTTGCTCTAGCCTACTTCCAGCAGTCTAGAAAACAAGCCTCGGCTTGGCTTGTGTCCATCACTCTCGCTAACTGGATAGCATTCCCTAGGTGCCCTGCAGCTCTTTCTGTCATGTGACCCCTGCCTGTGAGTGTACACAGGCCACTCCATGACCCTGCAAGGAGTACTGGAAGGGTGCCTACCCCTCCAGGGACACAGCAGGTGAACATTCCTACAGCTGGCAGAGCACCCAGCAGACATGAAGCACCAGGAGCTGGTGAGCCCTGAGACACGCGCTGTGGCCTGCTGCTCTAGGTTCAGAGGCTTCCTTCTGCCCCTGAATGCCCTTTGATGGAGAAGTCCATCCACACAGACGCAACAAAGCCAACAGCCAAGAGCTAGAAAATCAAAGCTCAACAACATTCCCACCTCCTGACCTCAGAGGAACCTACCTCTCCCAGGCAGCACTACACCTGAAAAGCCCAGGGACGGCATGAGCAAGCACGTGGAACTGGGGAAGACACACCCCAGGGTACAATTCTGCCCCAAAAGCTTCTGAAGCCAATCCCGGCTATTAGTGTCACACACCTCAACGCACTAAGATCCCAGGCAGAGGCAGCCTTCCTCTGGCCTTTGAGGACCAGGAGTAGCAACACACACCACATTCCAAATTGGCACAAGGTGAGGGGGCAGAGACAGGGAAGCAAGACCAGGATGGCCGGGCAAGGCAGCCCCTGCTGCAGGCTCCACAGGGACAGCCCCAACCCTGAAGGGGAGGCCATGAGATCAGGCAGTGGCCCCCGACTCAAAGTGCTAACTGGGCTATAAACATGCACACACCAGGACACACATGTGCAAATGCAGAATTCCCAGTTCATATGGAGTACTACTTCATGATCATTTTTCCCCTCTATGGCTTTATTTATGAGCTACATCCGTGTGGCATATTGAGACTCTACAGATATGGTTTTCTGCTTCTGTTCCTATCAAAAAAGAGGGAAAATAGGTCCAAGATTATTCGCAACAAATTACTGTTAATAGCCCTAAAATCTATCCTACTCTTAGAGGCTCCCAAGGTAACAGCTCATGTCCTAGGTTAGAAGGGAGACTATACAGCCACCTGCAGTACTGGTGTCGTGCAACTGCCCACTCACCGCTGGGGATAATTCACAGGACAAGCCACTAATGTTGGTTCTGTGTTCCTGGTGTTGGCAGAGCCGCTCTGTAACCTTCACTAAGTCATTCACCTGTTCCTACACCTCCCCATCAGGGAGAGCCCCGAGCTCACACAGACCTGCAACTGCAAAGACTGGGTACCAGACACACTCTGCCATTGCTCCTGAGTCCGGATCACCACTGCCATTTCAGGACGCAGCCTACTGTGCTGGAAAGACACCAACCATGTTATTGGCATGCCAACCAGCTTTCTGGAACAACCAGCTTTCAGGAGCAAAATCAGAATAACCTGGAGGGTATGTTGATGTGGGAGCTCTTCTCCTCTAGAATCTCTGCCTCCATAGGTCTGGGGTGGAGAGGGAGGGTTTGCATTCCTAGCAGGTGCCCAAGAGAAGGTGCTGCTGCTGGTCCTGGCATCACTGAACAGAACACATCTACAGAGCCAATGTCCAAACACCATGCCTCTGTGAAATACGAACAATAACTAAGCAGCTGAAGCTGACTAGATTTTAAGTCCTGATATGTTGGCCAACACAACTGTCTATAAAGATCATTCTAACTTCAGAGCTTGTCCATTGTAATTCTGTTCAGAATAACATTATGCCTGACATGTCAAAGCTCAAGGGTCTGCACCAATGTCAGAGTCCTGCAGACACACGCCTCGTGTCCACACCCACACCCACACCACACAGGGAACTCTTGTTCTTATGCTGCCTGGACATGAGAACCATTTGGTCCTCTACTCTTTTGTAAACCAGGGCTGGTGTTCACAGGAAGCTTAAGGAAGGAAGGCCATTAACACAGGTTCTCTGGGGGAAGAAAGTTTTTTTAAAAAGATGTTAATCAAACTCCAGCCCCTGGCATAAGCCCTGGCACCATTACACGTGTGTTATTTTATGCACCACAAGGTAATGTCATGCACTCAAAGAATCTTCAACCTGACTTCAGAGAACTGTCGTGTTAACGGAACACAATTATAGAAAATTAGCATTGGAAGGGGACTTGGCCTTCACCTACTCTTTCATTAAACTCATTTTACTCAAAACATATGCATTAGGTGACAATGATGCATAGGAAATTGCAGCCACCCAACGAGAATCCATTCAGTAAACCTAAGAAAGTAATCACGGCTGGTTTGTAAGGTAACTCCTATAAGAACTTCAAACTGGTTTTCCCTTGGGTTCTCAAAGAATTTCAATTTGATGGATTTTTTTAAAATTAAATCCTACTGAATGCTTTTAAATTGGGTTAACATATGAGAAGGAGAATGTTTCACTTCAGGGTAGAAAATTACAGAACTGGGAACAGTGGTAGAAAAGTAAAAGGGATATATTTATGGAAAGAGTACAATGACAATAAGTCAAGATGGAACTACCCATACATCTCTCTTTTCTTCACTATCTTACCCCTGTGATTCCAATTCTGCTCACTCAGTGCAGAAAAAAAATCACACCAGACACAAAATGGCTATGGGAAGCTATAGCTGTTTTAAAAAACAATTTAAAAATCAGGATTCTGTAAGTTCTTCATTATTTAAAAAGAGAAAAGATGGAATTACACATAAACATGCCAAAGCTGTCTTCAAAAAGCTCAGGACCCCCTTTGGAGAACAATGACCATGCTGTTTCCAGAAACAAAGACAGGACCCTTCAAGATGAAAGGAGTTCCTCCAAAGCAGCCAAGCAATTGCCGGAAGAAATTCCTAACAAAATTGGACACCTGCATCAACTCTGCTATAGTAAGTCAATTGTCCCCTGGTCTCTAAGAGGAGTGAAATTTTGTTGAAAAGTCTATAACCACCCAGGTGTGGCAGAATACATCTATAATCCCAACAACTCAGGAGGCTGAAACAGGAGGATCGCAAGTTCAAGGTTACCCTGAGCAACTTAGACCCTCCTCAAAATAAAAAATTAAAAAGGGCTGTGTAGAACACTTGCCTATCGTACATGAGGCCATGGGCTCAATACCCAACACACACACACACACACACACACACGTACAATCAACTGCTTCATGATATTTAAGAAGTATTTTAGGTAAGGAAACGACCCTATTCATAATACTAACTCTACCTGTGGGTAAGGATGTACGTCCTGTGCAAGGCCAGTGAGGGCTGGCTCCTGGCTTCTGCCAACAACACAATCCATCACAGACCGGCAGGATGCCTGCCCAATGCTCTCCTTGCTTCAGAGGCTCAGGGTGGAGGGTCCAGTTAAAGCAGCAACTGTGTGCAACCCTGGGATAAGCTCTCCCACCTCTCAACAATACATACAGAAGCAAGAAAACAAACAGTTCACAAAGCCTCAGACATATGGTCATGCTACGAAAACCCACATGATCATGCAATCATGGTGGCTACAAGACAAGAATGAAAACTGTAATGGAAGGCTAGCAAAAATTATTTTTAAATAGTAAAATTAAAGTGGAGAAAGAGAAACTAAAAATAAGACTAAAGAACTGAATAAGCGCTCCTACAGGGCCATCCTGTTCTAGACAAAACTCTAAAAAGGACCACATCAATGAAGCTGAACATTATTTTTATTATAAAAATAAGGGTGGGGCAGAAGCCTGAAACATTAAAGAAAATACACATTTCCTGCCACAAAACAAAACTCAACATGGCCCAGAGGTCTCCTCCACAACACCATCTACAGGTGATGATGTGACACCCAGTGGTCTGAACAAAAGGCTGGCATGGACCTGGCTGAGCTGTCCCTCGTGCCTGAGACTCAGTGAAGTCCCCTTCCTGAGAAATACGCCAAAGGACAAACTGATCAACATGGAAATCACAGGTAAGAGTTGGTGCTGCGGGGAGCATGGTGCCCTAGGGAAGCAGGTTTACCACAGTGAGGCTCTGAAGGGTCTCCCAAGCCCCATGTGTTTAGGGCTTGATCCCAGCTGGTGGCGCATTGGGAGGTGGTGGGACCTTTAAGAAGTGTGGCCAGTGGGGTCTTCAGGTCACTGGGGGCATGCCCTTGAAGGGGATAGTGGGACCCCACCCCACTTCTCCCTCTCATAGTCCAAGCTCACAGGAAGTAGCTTGGCTCTACCATGGATTCCCACTGCTGCCTTAACACAGGCCCCAAGTAATGGTGGACTGAAACCTCCAAAACTGTGAGCCAAAATAAATCTTTTTGCTTTGTAAGTTGGTTATCTCAGGTATTTATTATAGTGACAAAAAGGTAACACATACTATATAAAGTGAGTTGTAAGTCTTTCTTTCCTCAGTACAAACCCCAGACACAGGGATTAGGTGATCATACTGAAAGATGGACTTGACCAGAGACAGCACTTGGCCTCCCTTGACCAGAGCTCTGTTCCCTGCTGTCTGTTCCATTCCCAAGACCAACATATATTTATTTATAAATATCTATGTTAGGGGCTGAGGCCCTGGCTCAGTGGCAAAGTGCTTGCCTCGAATATGTGAGGCCCTGGGTTCGATCCTCAAAACCACATAAAAATAAACAAATAAAATAAGAGTATTGTGTTCAACTACAATTAAAAATATATAAAAGACCAAAAAAAATATAAAAGACCAAAAATGTTATAAAAATATTAAAGCTACTATGACTTATTTTTAAACAAAAAGGTCTAAATTTTCCTCAATGAACACATTTATTTTTAACAATAAAAATGCTTTTAAAGTCATCATAATTATATATCTATCATATGATCATAATCATATAATAAAAATGAGCAGAACTAGGAGAAGAAAATCCATTGTGTATTGATAATATCTATCTCTGACTGCAGGTTTTTTGAGGGTGGTTTTTCCTTCTATTTCCCTATATTCAACAAACATGTCATTTATATAAAAACCAGAATGAACTTAACAGTTTAGGAAACACAGTCCAACACTGGCACACAAGCCCTCTGTCTCTCACCCGTCCGTCTGATATTATTGTTTAAATCAACTGGGGTTTCCCACCCAAAATAAATAGCATATAGTATAAAATTTTTTTAAATTACGTGCTGACTCAAGTACTTTTTGGAAAGGTGACATGTGAAAGTTTAGTAAACACTTGGTTTGTTCTGAGAATACACCAGGCTGGAACAGTGCAAGCCAGGCACAGGGGCACCCAGCAACCCTAACCTGTGTGGGGTGGACTCTTACCTGAAGAAATGAGCCTGCACACCTCCTCTCCTCCTCTACCGGCCCCAGTTGGAGTTTTCTAAGGCCTCAGGATCACTCAGCCTAGCTACTCACAGCTTCCCACGCCCACCTGCGGCTCCCGGGTCTCTAACAGAACAGATGTCCTGCACCTCTTCCTGCCTCGCTCCAGGTCTCGCTTCTGTCCAGGACTGTCCAGCATCAGTGTGCATCGCTCCACCCACTCCACCCGTCACCTCTCTGTCATTCTGTTACTGAACCCCTGCCACTGTCTACCACGACCTGAGAAATGTGCTGCACCTGGGGAAGCCCAGGGGGAAGAGTGGTGACAGCCGGGTAGGAGGCCACTCCAGCCCTACCCTGAGGGGGATGGGGCCTGCCCCACAGGGACATCACAGAACTGTCTGAGCACGGGTGGATGTTCTATCACAGAGGAATCGTATACAATTTCATCTTCACTTTGCTGTAAGATTAATTTTATAATACTTGGTTACAACACACTTTAATTTTATAGCCATTAGTAAAATAACAACTAATGATGCGTTAATTTATCACATTAAGCCAAGCACCCAAAAAACAAAACAAAACATGCCAGCAGAATTTTATAGGATTGTAGTTTTGGTTAGACTTTCAAGTTATTTTTAATTCAAGATTAAAGTAATTAAATCTTTGATTCTCAAAGTGAAGGAGATGGGACATTCAAAGGGGACAAATTTAAAGTCTTTTTTGTTTTTTTCCTTCCTACCCTGGCAGACCCACTCAAGTGAGTCCTTTTTCTTTTTTAATATTTATTTTTTAGTTGTAGTTGGACACAATACTTTTATTTTATTTATTTATTTTTATGTGGTGCTGAGGATCAAACCCAGGGCCTCACACATGCTAGGCGAGCTCTCTATCACTGAGCCCCAGCCCCAGGTGAGCCCTTTGATCACTGAAATTATGCCCTGCGTAAAACAACTGCATTGATGCTTCTGAGAAATGATGTTTCTTCTTTTCTAAATGAAAATAAGTGAAAGTTACAGGACAAAGGAGGAGAGTTAAAGGACAAAGGGGGAAAGCAGCAAATGTAGCATGTTATATCGACTTAGTAACTTTTAATTTAAATATGCACACTTTTATTATTTTCATATAAGTTCATTTCTGATGATAAAATAGTTATTCTTATTAGAAAAGGCAAAAAACAAATAAATAAAAAATAATGGAATTCCATTAAAGCAAAACAGCAGAGAACCAACTTTTTCCTTTTCTCACATTAATCCACTAATTCTGAGATCTGGAATTTATCATGTTATACCAAATGCCACGAATTAAAAAGGAATCACAAGTCGGAACACAGTGTTAGTAAAATTCTCAATGAATAATTAACTCAAATATCATGTTCAGGGTGCTATCAAATAAAACTAATTTATTTTTCATTTAACCCAAAATCCCAAATCACTTGCCAAATGATCCTCTATGTGTTTTAGATATAGGAAAGGTTCTTTCAGACTGAAACCACTAAACATTCTGAGGTAAAAGAAGCAGTGCCCTCTTTGCACCACACAAGTCCCGGATCCCTGCAGGCCACTACCCCTCACCCACACACATGTTCTGTTGCTTCCTAGCACACTGTGCAGGCACTAACTAGAAAAGAAAGCTCAGGCGGTGTTTATGATACAAAGTTCATGTCAACTCAAGCTATCTAGCAAGGCTTGCGTCCTCTTAGCAGGAGGAGCAGTTTTGAGTCTGCCCCTCTGCATCTGGGAGATGCTGACAACAGAGTGCCAGGAGGGAAAGTAGCCCACACCTCTCATGTCCCAGCCCAGAGAAACAAAGCCCATGGCTGGCAACCTCTCTGTGTACAGTAGGCACTACTGTTATCACCCTACAAGAGGCTAGAGCCCCAGCAGACACTTCTACCTTGTGCCTCCCCACCCTCCACTGTCACAGCTGGTCACCAGAGGGAACTGCCCCAGTGGGCTCATTACAGTCCTTTCCTGAAAACATGGGCTAAGAGCCAAGAGAGTACATCAGACTCTTTGGGTTAGTGTGGAACTTCCAGATAGCACCTTCCATCTGCCGGGTGGGCTGGACCCCGGAGTGATCTCCCACACAGATGCAGAGGGCCCAAGGCTATAGTGGGATAGGCAGCCCCAAGATCTCCCAGCCCCAGAGCCTGGACACATTTGTGCCTCTGGTGTTTGAACTAACCCGCCATCCTTTTGCTAATTTCCCTGCATAATTTAGGATGAGTTGTCTTCTATAATTTGTAACCATAATCCCAGCCAGCTCACACAAGGAATCCAGATGTCCTAGGACCCAATGTCCTGCAAACAGGACTCAGCCCCATCCCAGCTCAAGTGTTCAGTCTTTGTTCCCACTCATGCAATATCTACAACATAACGCAAATGCCTCCTAAAATGTCTGGGGTCACAGGGTAAGCTGCAAGTATCCTCATGAGCAAATCTAAAAGCATATAGCTTCTAGTTCCAACAATTCTTCTCAAGAATCCAGAGACACTCTCTGCGCCTCTCATCCCAGCCTCACCCTGGCCCTTTTCTCCGACATAGTGGAAGCCCAGTCTTCCTGCCCTAGAGCCTGCCTGTCCTTCCAGCTCTGCATGGCCCCAGACCTCCTTCCCACACTCCAGCCACATCTCTGCAGTTCCCTCTCTCCTGGCCAGTTCTTGCCATACTCCATACTCAGTGAGGTCCAGCAGGAACTTGGGTGGCCCTCCACCTCTACTGCCCGGGTCCTGGACTACAGAGCCCCACTCACACCTACGCTCCTGTCATCACCAGCACAGAACCACTGTTACACCTCACCATGGTGTTCTGTTCTTGTTGCCTACCCATTAAGGTGGATGCCTCATCAACCTAGGTCCAAGGCACGCACCATAAAATCTACCTAGGTCCAAGGCATGTACCACAAAATATGAAATGACCAAATGACTGAAAAAACGAACACAGTGAGTTTAAAATAGGAGAAAACAGTACAATATCCATGTGACGATTACAATTTTATGATAAGTATCCACACAGAGGATATTATGCAAAAAAGGTCAGTGTTTCTTTGACTCTTATTTCAATGTCTTTCAATAAAATATATTCCTTAAAAAAATTTCACCAAAAAAGTACATATTTTATAAAACCATAAGCCTCCGAGAGCAACTTTGAACATATATCAAAGTGAGTTCATGTCCCCAAATTCTTCCTTATCCTAAATCTGGGGGTTTTCCAAATACTGTCTCTGGCACACAAAAACAGTCCCTCCATCCAGACAGCATGTATGTTTGAGCTGCCAGTCCCCACTTCCAGATAATCTGTCACCATCGGCAACCACCTAATGAAAGGGAGTATGTAAAGAGGAACTTGAAAGAAACTACATAAAAGCAATAGACCACGACCAAAATACCTGATTGAGACTAATTCCAACCTAGGGGATGCCCGCATCCTTGAGCAGCAGCATGGTCAACAGAATCAGCCACTCAAACACTTAAGCAGCATCATCCTCTGTGAGTTGGCACATTGTGCATCTCCTGTGGAGAAGACAGCCACTGGCTGTGCGTCAAAACCCACTTTTGTCTTCATCCTGACAAAAGCCTGACCAGCTCCCGGACCCTCTGAGGCGGAGGCCCAACACCACCAGCAGGCCGGCCCCTTGCCCTCCCCTCTCCTCCACTGCTTCCTCAGGTGGACTCGGAGTGGCCCTCAGAGTCCCTTGCTGAGCACACAGAGTGGCTGCCCCAGCCTGGTCTGCAGGGACAGGGCCACTCCATCTATCCCACCACCCTGTCCTATTTGTGACCAAAGAACAAATTGCCATAGTCAGACAGGTTTGGACCTACATTTGACCACGGCCGAGCGAAACCCACAGTTCAAGTTCAACATTAATCATTTGCTTTGCAAAACACAATAGTATAAAGGTGACACATGAGTCCCCTTTCCACCCACTCCCAACCCCATCCCACTTCTCATGTCTAACCCTGTAAAAAAAAAACTGCTTCTCTTTCTAAGACCTTTTTTACACTCACACAAGCACAGACCCAATTAAATATTTATTTATTTAAATAGAAGTACAGCTACAGGGCAGGAGATGCTCTTTTGCCCACTTACTCACATTCTCAGGCACTTTCCCATGCTGGGCCAGAGGGAACCAGCGCTTTCTTTAACAGCTCTTCTGGGGTCCTTGCACAGTGCTGTGGCTCCTGTCACCACTGAGCTGGTCGCAAGTCGCCAGGTGACCCAATCCTTAACAGAAGATTGATGGCTCCATGTCACTTAACCAGTAATGCTTAGTACAAGGCCATCAGAGCCTGGAGACTGTCCTCATCAAGCCAGTGCACTACCAGAGAACCACCTGTCCCTGAAAGCTGGGATGGGGTGAAGGCTTGGGTCTGCACTGACTTATATGGGGGGGGGGGCGCGGGGAAGATACCCCCTACCCAGTGCTACATTCAGAATTGTCACAGGGGAAAAAAAAAAACTCACAGGAGCCAGAACATTCTTTCCATATCTATTGGTCACTTTTCCTAGCAAATGTCCTTCCTTGCTCACTGGAACTGCCTTCCTGTCACTCTGCATCTCTGGACAACAGGCAAAGCGGAGCAAATGGGAAAGGTTGACCTCTCCCTCCATGACAAAGCGGGCTTCAGCTCTTAGCTTGTAAAACGACTGGAGATTGATTTATGGACCAATAAAAACGCTGGAGAGTAAGGGCTTTTTGGCTATATTCACAGTCAATCAAACATTTATATTTTGTACCCAGGCAATTTTTCCCCCCAATACAGATGATTAACTCTCTCCTCCTGAGCTGAATATACAAAACTGTTGCCACAGTACTTTAATTCCACTCTCTTGGGACATCGTCCATTGGTGAGTTGGGAATTGGGCTTTGGCATCTCCGTTCATCACTAAATATTTCCAGACTCAGGATGTACCATCATCCATGTTTCCTCGTATTCCAAAACCACTCATTTATGGTTAGAAGACAACATCTGGAAGTCTAGAGACCCAAATTTTCCCAAGGAAAAAAATAATGTTCTTAAGATCTGACATGCCATACCACATTAGCTACTGAGCAGTGTGCACGAACCATGTCATTGCACAGACAAACTGAATGAATATGTTTTAATACATTCTTTGGTATACCATTGCAATTTCTCCAATTTTATCCCAGACAGCCTGGCCAGGATTGTGCTGGCAATTTAGTAGATTTGTTGATTGACAGGTCTGGGTGGGAGGCCAGGACACACAAACAATGACAGAGGAAAGCCCGGGTTGCCCATGCAGGAAGTGGGCAAGGAGTGCCACGCGGCTATGCAGCTCAGGCACCAGATTCCCTTCCCAACTCTGAGGAGCACAGTGCAACCCCGAGCCTCCACTTCCCTGGGCCTCATTAATTTAACAAAGTGGGGAAAGGCCCACGCTATCTGAGAGGCTCAGGGGAGTCCCTCCCTAGACGCTGACACAGCTCTGAACACTGCCATCCAGGCAACCCAGGCTCACACATGCCCCACTAGCCCATTCCCAGGAGCTGGAACTAGAGTGCATTTTCCTACAAACCGGACGTCATAAAGGGTGACGCCCTGGCAGAGGACTCAGAAGCACAAACCTTGTCGGAGGCAGGGGGAATCAGGCTCTCTGGTGATTGTTTATAGAGAGAAACACAATAGTAACAGTCCATGTGACTGGGCTAGTGTCCATCAGCCATAAACAGGAGCCTGCCAAAAATACAATGATTGGGTACACTCAGGAAAGAACTACCAGTATTCTAAGAGCAATTAACAACCTAAAAAGCCTTAATGATTAAAATAAATAAATAAATAAAAAGTCTACAATGTACTCAGCAACGCTTTATTAATAAAACCTCAAAGCTGTGACACATACACACCAGACCCTGGAACCCCATGCCTGGTCCCTGCAAACACAGCCTACATTTCACAGCACGGCGAGGTACTACAGGGGAGACAGACTTTCTCAAACATTCTATTTTGGCTGTACACAGTTTTTCAGGGAACTTGCTTCAAGAAACTTTCATCACCTGGGTCTCCCTTCTAAATAGTGAATTAACAGTCCCGAGCCAATAGAAAAGTGAGGGAAGGCTTAAAATTCCCAAGTGCCATCTAGGTCAAGGTAAAGAAAACAAACTACATTAAACAATTATTTTATCTGGAGAAGGAAAAACCAAGGGTTCAATGCCCAACTCTCAACTGAAGAAGGCTGCTCAGATTCCTGCAGCCTCCACCACACCCCTCTCCTGATTCCTTCTTGACCTCAGGCCCCCTATGAAAGCCAGCAACAAGGCGGTGTGCAAGGACAGCTGCACTGGAACAGAGGGAAGGCAACCACAAAATCCTACAGACATTCAAAATCAGCAAGTGTGTTCTAAGTGCCTAGAACTGCCTTGGGCACCATGTAAGACACAACAGAAGAGCCACAATCCCCGACTTCCAGGGCTTCCAAGTCTTGTATTAAGATCTAAATTGCATAATGATAATTAAAAGTACAACTAAAACCAAGGGCATGCTGTGACCTGAAGTGCCTCAGTCAGAGAACTGCACGAGGAAGTGGGCCTTTGGGGACAAGTAGGAATTTAACAGATGAAGCACATGCTTTCCCCTGTTCTTTGGAGTTTGAAGGAATGGGGTTGTTCATACTTTTTAGGTGTTTAACTATACTGTAAGTCTGATTTTTTTAGCTTGCTAGAATAATAATTATAAATTAAAACAGGATTCTTAAGTCTCTATAAAAATGTCCGGGTTTTCAGGAATGTTAAGACAATGTATTTCTTTGCCTTCCACCAGGGTAGGGAACAGAGGACCTGCAGAGTGTGCTGTGGTCTTCTGACCACCCAGGACTCATAAACTGTTCTCAGCAAGGCAGGCAGCTTGAAATAGACACAAAATTGTTCATTAACTTTAATCCTTACACCATGAAGCCCAGGTTTTCTTTACAAAGGACTTCGGAAAGAAGGAAGCCAGAAATAGCTGGGAAGAGTCACTCCAATTCTCCTAACTGGAAGGAGTGTCGTTCTTTGCTAATGGTGTCTGGATTAACAGATGCCCTTCAAAGGGGTCTCTTTGGACTGGGATCTGGACAAAGGGCAACCCCAGGGTGCCTTTTCCAAACACCTAATACAGACCCATCCACTCACTCTGCCCCTCAGAAGGCTCCAACCAAGTCCAATAAGGACTGATCTTCCAGCAGTGTTCAGAGAAGGGGTGAGGACGGGATCTATAGCTGTAATTCATTGAGAACCTGACATATTCCAGACATGAAGCAATTGTTTACATAAAATATCTTATTTATTTCTACATAGACTACAACAACTACTACATAGAATACTACCAAAATGAAGAAGGACCACCAAATGATCCCTCAGAAGTACAGAAATAGCCTTAAAATAAAAGAAAAACAACCTTCTCACCTTCTACTCTCTCTGTCCTGGTTCTCACAGTAAACCAAAGAAACATCCAGAGCCTGTGTGTCATACAGACTGCTACACTATTCATCTATTCTACACTGCACTATCCTATAGCACACAACACACCCCACCTGAGGATGCCCTGACTTCATGATGTTGGACTGTACAGTGTTGTGAAAGCAATACTCAGTAAGGAGAAACCATACTTCAAGTTTGGGGATTTGGTATTTCCCTGAGCTAGCGATGCTGGGCAGTGGCAGCAAGCTACAGGTCCCAGCAGCCACAGGATCAGTAGAGAAGATGACTGCCACTCCACTTCACAGGAGTAGTGTGCTACTGAGACGTGCCATTCAACGGTCAGGTGGGCTGGATGAGAGCCCATCACAACAGGTTTTCAGGAAGAGACCCCATTGTAAGTCAAAGAGCATCTGCCCAACACCACCCATACTATGCTGGGCTCCGTGACCCCACACTATGCACTCCACTCCACACTACGCTGTCCCAAAACACTATAGACCAGGACACTCTTCATCCTGCTCCAGGCCAGGGGCTGTGCCAAACCAGAGCACACTGCTACATCGCCAGTGGTGCTTTCACGATGTCTCTTTTCTAAGCTCCTATCGAGTACAGTATTCAAATGCAATATTTTATTATGCTCTGTAGGAATGCACTTTTCACTATAATCAATGTCATGGCCTACCTTTATATAATTCGCTCTATATAATTCTATATTTTTCTCCTATGGACTTTTTTTACAAGTCTTTTGCAGTATTTGGTTTCCTAATGAAGAGTGAGGTCCCCAAGTAAGATCCCAGGAAGCCAGTAAGGGCACAGGCTTGCTGTCATGCACACCCGCTGGACTCCCTGAGTTAAGGATTGAAAGTGAGACCCACAGTTGTCAGGAGATGGCAGGCAGTAAGGATAAAGTAAATTCCAGAACTGATACCTTCTGGCACAGCTGAGGGGAGACCACAATTCCAGCCCCAACAGAAAGAGACGATTTATTTATCTTAAACAACATGGGACTTTGCTTTGAAAAGCAAAAGCTAAAAAAACTCATGGTGTCTACTAATAACTATTACTTTAAAAAAATAATGCTGGGGGTTGATTTTCACAGGGAAGGTGGCTGGAACCCCCACTGCTCATCAAGTACTTTCAGTGCTGCAGATCTTTACAGAGAGAAAATGCATCTGAGAGTGGCTATCCCAGCTCTGGATAAAACCAAAAGGAAAGTGGGAAGCAACAAAGACACTGGCATTGTTCAATGGGCACAGTATTGGCCACCCTTCTCTACATATGTGAATCAAAACACAGGTTTGTGATTACAAATATTAATCATTAACCAGACCTCCTGGTAAACGTTACCGTGGACCCACTGTCATTCTGTACAGCGTATTATATCATATGTCTAAGAAATCATTCACAATGCTCATAACAAGGGAGCATTAATTTTATTTTATTACAGTGTGTATAACACCTTTGCACGCATTTAAAATACATTTAACATTATTGCCTTATGTGCATATATGATTACACAACTGTGTAACTCTACACCATGTAAAACCAGAAGAATGAGAAGTTATACTCCATTTACGTATGTGTCAAAATGCATTCTACTGTCATGTATAACTAATTTGAACCCAAAAAATAAAATAAAATAAAACACATTTAATCTCCATTCTGAATGTAAACACATATTTTACATAACCTCAGGCATGTTTAACTAATGGCTAAAACATTTACAAATCTTACTCATTTTTGAAAGGTCAGCTGGAGAGTCATGGTCAGACTGCCTATTAACATACCCCTCCCAGGGATGACTTCACCAATCAAATAGGCACACTCACATACAAACACATACATATACATACATGCAATACATTAATACATACACATACATGTACACATTCACACACATTCACATGCACATAAATATACAAACATATACATTAAAATATACACACCTATGTGCAGATATATATGCACAACCCCCACATGCACATAAATATGCATGTATACAAACAACTTCATACATACACACATATGCACATAAATACACAAACACATGCAACACACAAGCACACACATATATCCACATTCGTACACACATCATACATAAACATGCATTACACATGCTTGCACACACAAACACACATAGATATACAGTGTGTGCATGCACACACATTCACATGTAAGCACATGCACATAACACATGTGTAAATATACACATTCACACACAAAAACACATATATACAAGTCACATTTAACCAAACATATAACACACATTCACATAATGCAGACACGTATATACATAGAATACATGCACGATATATATATATATATATATATATATATATATATATATACATATGCATACATATACATACACAAACCACAGACACATGCAAACACAAGATATATACACACATAAACACATATCCCTCAGAGGTAGCCAATCAGTCCATTCTTTAAAAAGTATTATGTCCACCAAATGCTCCTTTGAAAATTAATAAACCTACTTAATTGCACATTTTTCAAATAATGAGGTCTCTCACACATGCACACACTCCTACTCAAACACACGTGCATCATAGAAAGACATGCAAGTTTGAAAAGCCTCCTCTCTAATGGTGTTCTCAAACTTGAATTGAACAAATTCTGCTAATTATAGTCAGAGTCAGCAAAGGCATACATTTGACCTCAAATGAATATACTCATTCTTTTAGTTACCATGGTAACAACAATACTGTAAAAGGGGCTGTGTAATATGGTGCCACTTATTCAATCCAACTTCCTGGGATCTGACCCACTTCGAGCATTTTTTCTGTCTGAGTGATTTCCTCTGACTAAAATCATGAGATAATTCCTTCCCTTCCTGCTTTTTCTTTCCATGTCCTTTTCACTACTCTTTCATCATCTTGGAAACTAAATCATAGTTGTCAAAACTGAAGGCAAGGAAACAGCCTCAGGAGATGAGGCCCCCGCAGAGTGAACCACGGGGAAGAGGGAAGATTCTTTTTGGAAATGTATAAAATAAACGGCCCAGAGTCCTGGGTTCCCTCTCATGATAGAAACTCAGAGAAATAACTGGAGCACATCCCTCAGCCTCCTTCTCGTCTGTGTGTACAAAGTGGAGATTCTACTCCTTTGTTTCTGTCTCATGAAGTTGCAGTGAATAAAACAAAGATTAGTAGACTAGAGAAAAGAGAAAGCAGGGTAACTTTTAAATGTGTATCTGTTTTTCAAGGATACAATGAGAACATGTTCCAAGTACACCAAAACTTGTTTGTAAGAGAGCTGTAAAGACTGTATATTCTTTAGACTTAAAAAGAAAACAAATAACATCATTAGAGCAGCATGACTCAGGTGTCCTTCCTTCCAACAGCGAGGAGACCACAAACAGCCACTGCTGGGCGGCCACGCAGTGTGGCCCAGGGCTCCTGCAGCCTGATTTCTAGGAATCTAATTTTAAACATCTTCACAGCTAACATATCACAAAATCATAGTGTGCCAAATGCTGTAACACAAGTGCTAAAAAACACCTAACCAAAAATAAAAGTAGCATTTCAGGCAAAAATCCCAGAATCAGAAGAACACAAGTTATACACCTCAAGTTCTTTCAAAAGCTTGCTTTTTCCTTTCTTCAATTGCTCTCACCACCAACTCCCCCATAATAATAAAGATGATGATCACAGTCAGTTAAATGATTTGGCAAAGGGTCCATTGTTTTCTCTCCCAAGAGGACCTGATTTCTACAATGCCCAGCTACCTCCCCACATGGGGCCTTGCTCAAACTCTCAGGGGCTCATTTATCATTAACAGAAATCCAAGAGACCCTCATGCCTAGATTCCCTATCTTCCTCCACTCTCCTGTTTTTCATCTGAATCACATGTGCATGAGTCTGAGGCTGGCTTTGTAAGTTCTGACTGGCAACTTACATTTGCTATTACCAACAGAGATGGGGGGGGGGAATATATATACACACACACACACACACACACACACACAAACACACAGAGAGAGAGAACTAAAAGCAGAAGTTTCAATATTCCTTATCAAAGCAGAAGCATCATGATATATAGCAAACTTGGAAAATGCAAACACAATGAGAGTAAGATATCTGCTGTTCACCATTAGACTTTTTTTTTTTTGCTCAGTACTGTAAATATAATTTACTATTCAGATATTTAGTCAAAATAATCACACACACACCCATTCACACACATATCTGTACAAGGGTATGCACAAGCACACACTTTATATATGAGGCAGAATGAGAGAACTTAGGAATTGACACTCCAAACTCAAAATCTGAGTTTCAGCTCACCTGAAGCGTCCTCCTTCGAGACCCTACGGGCTGATCAACAGGGCTACACTCACTTGCAAGGGACACCGTGGGGGTCATAATGCTGGCTAAGGCTCTTGTGCAGACTTCAACAAAGACACCCTAAAAATTAGTCATCAACAGCAAACCAAAATCAAAGTACATAGTGTTCTGAAAAGCACAAAACATACTCCAGATTTGAGGGTTCTTCAGATTTTCCTTAGGGCTGCACAAAGTGGATTACTTTGTGAATTTAGAATAACAACCAATTCATGAATAAAGATAGGAAAAAATTATGTCCACTCTTAGGGATCTGGCTCTACTGGTTATTCCCTCCTTTCATACCTTCCAGTCTCCCTCTCCCTGGGTTCCTTCCTTCAGCAAAACACTCAGGCCCCCACCCCTACACTAAGTGGCCTTCAATCTATGCTCCCACCCTGAGTGAAGTGACAGGCTCAGAAAGTACCACTGACACCAGCTCCCTGCACTGACCACCATCTTCAGAAGAAGCTGCTCTTCTCGGGGACTGGTGGCCTCCCAGCCTTCACAAACAATGTCCCTCTGAGGCCTCTCTCTCCCGGTGCTTAGCAGCACTGGACACTTTCTTCTGGAACACATCTCTTCACTGGACTTTTACATATTGCACCCTTCAGTTCTCTGAGCCGCAGGCAGGACCTTTTCTCATCTGGTTCTTCCTAAATTCTTATATCTGAACTTTCCTTTGGCCTCTCTCTCTATCCGCAGTACTCGCCCACCTGGCTAAACTGCACTTCTATGTACAAGACTCTCAATATAACCCAGGCCAGATTTTCCTCCAAGCATTACTCCATGTTTCCAAACTCACAATTCACAGCGTTGCTCACAAGCATCGCAAAGCCACGTCCAAAATTAAGTCTGTCATCTTGCTCTCCTCCTGATTTCCAACAAAGACCACAACTCAGCTACACAGACTCCAAACTTCAGTTCTCTCTTCCCCCTCCTTCACCTGTCTCCCCTTACCTGGTCACCAAGTCCCCCAATGCACCTGCTCCCTTTTCTTCCTTCCTTTCGTCAAGGCTAGTGACAGACTCTAAGACTGCCCCCTTTCTCTCCTACTCCAGAGCAGCCATCCATCTGAAGTGGAGCCAAGACCGTCTCATGATGCTCTCTAAAAGCCTTTAGTGGCTCCCTAATATTCTGACAGTTAAGAATTTCCACATTCTGGCTCCCGTCTAACTTCCTGGCCTCCAATATTCACATACACACTTTATCTCCCAAAGATCACAAGCATCACAGCTGCATTCATCCCTAGGCCCCCGGGTCCTTGTAAAAGTGCTGCATGGAATGTCTATGTACTTTCTGGATCGTTAAGTAAATGAATACACATTCTTAAAAGGCAACTTTCCTGATAAAACTTTCGACACTGTCAAAAAATGTGACCTTTTGTAAAACATGAGCCCAGAGCCATCAAAGTGAGAGATACTCAGGTGGGCTGCAAGTTGCCTTGCCCAGACTGCACTCAGCAGCTGCCTCGCTGAGGGGCAGAGGTGTCATCCCTGGCTCAGCCACCCCTGGAAACCACAGCTGAACTCTCACAGCGGTGGTCCTGCAAGCTGCTGCTCTCACCAGCTGAGCTGTATGTTAATGATGAAATAGTCGTGTTTACTCCTCAAGATGTTTGTGGCAGTTATGCTTGTTATATATTACTTAATCCAATAAAATTTGACTCCAAAAAGGGAGCAACTGAGTCTCTGAAAATTAAGCTTTTCAAAGACTTGATATAGGAAAAGGTTTTGTTGTGGGTTTTTTTTTTTTAATTGCCTTCAAATTTGGTGTGGGCAAAATGATTACAAAATATTTACACCTAAGACTAAACAGATTGTTTCTCAAGCAATTGCTTATTTTCTCGTAGAAAAATCTAAACTGTAGTAACAGACATATGTTATAGATGTGATATAGGCAAGAAAGATGCTGCAGCCCACCAGTTTGCAGAACCATACTCAGAAATGTCTTAGTCCCAACATCAGAGCTTCTGTGATGGACATTTCACCACTCTGAGATTGGGTATATATGCATAATTTTTAAGATTCCTAGTTCTGGCCTCTTAGTTTAATGGAACATAATGATTCTGATCCATCAGTCAAAGGGTTTCTACTCTCTGGGAAAGAATTTTAAATATTCTAGAGCCTCACGAGGTGGACAGTGAACAAGCGTAAGCAATGCTGCTTCTGATGAGCTTCTCTCCTCTCTTCTGGAGGGGAGAGAACTCTGAGCAGACCCTGATCCAGCATAAGCTGAGTTTTTATTGTGATTCTGTGTCCAGTTTTTGAAGCTAGACTGAATAAACTCCGGAAAACTTGGATATGGTACAAGAAAACAAGTACACTGACTACAATGAGTAGGGAGACCTAAAAGGAAAGGCTTCAGGAGACCAGAATTCATTTGGGAAAGGAGACACCAAAGGGGACTTACTCAGGGATTTAAAGGCTATTATGCAGGGACAGTGTCTGCCTTTCTCTAACCCTCCAAGTGATCAACAGGAGGGACAGACACTTCCCTAAGGCAGAAAACACTTCCCTAACTAAAAGGGTCTTAGGGTGGGTCTGAAGCATCTTTATAAAGGGAAATCTCAGAATCTCCCTCCCTTAGAGTCCTTTCATTGTTTCTCATGAGACTTAGCAGAAATCCAGTTCTGTATCCTGGGTGGGGAGAACATTCTATCCCCCTCCAAGCACAGGAGGGTGGAACCATTTAATACTTATGCAGCTGAAAGACACAAATACATCAGGATCCATGCATCAAAAAGGCCTGTTGCTTCTGAAAAACAAAGCTGTATACAAATGGAGGCCAGGGCAGTTGTATACAAATGTACAGGCCAAGTGACAGTTTGGAAGCCTGTCTACTCAAAGATGAAGATGCGTGTTCAGCTGGGCATGGTGGCTCATGCCTGTAATCCCAATGGCTAGGGAGGCTAAGAGAAGAGGATCATGAGTTCAAAGCCAGACTCAGATAATTCACAAAAGCTAAACTGTGGAACCAACCTAAATGCCCTTCAGTAGATGAATGGATAAAGAAAATGTGGTATATATACCCAATGGAATTACTCAGCATTAAAAGAGAATAAAATCATGGCATTTGCAGGTAAGTGGATGGAGTTGGAGAATATAATGCTAAATGAAGTAAGCCAATCCCAAAAAACAAAATGCTGAAAGTTTTCTCTGATATAAGGATGCTGATTCAGAATGGGATGGTGGGGTAGCATAGAAAGAATAGAAGAACTCTAGACAGGGCAAAGATTAGGGAGGGGAAAAGAAGGGGAATTGGAGTAAGAAAGGCAGCAGAATGAGATGGACATCATTACTCTAAGTACATGTATGAAGACCTGAATGGTGTGACTCTACATTGTGAACAACCAGAGATAAGAAAAATCATGCTATATGTGTGCAATATGAATTGAAATGCATTCTGCTGTCATCTGTAACAAATTAGAATAAATTAAAAAAAAAAAAAAGCCTCAGCAAAAAGCCAGGTGCTAAACAATTCAGTAAGACCCTGTCTCTAAATAAAATACAAAACAGGGCTGGGGCTATGGCTCAGTAGCCATGTGCTCCTGAGTTCAATCCCTCGTACCAAAAAAAAAAAAAAAAAAAAAAAAAAATT
>NW_026000048.1:1127276-1129806 GCF_001458135.2 Marmota marmota marmota
CACGATCTGGGGAAATCCACGTTCTCTGCCCAAAATCACGTTCTCTCCCAAATTCACCTCCACTGGGCTTCGGTCTCCCAAAATATACTGTCTGAATCCGTGAGAACTCAAGGGGAACTTAGGCAGCAGGATACGCCCTATTCCCAGCAGGAATAATCTTAAACCTTAAACCTGGAACCTAAACTGGGAACGCCCTAAACACGATTATGTTAAACCGGGAACACCCTAATCCGCCCTGGTCCTTGAGCAAGGTCAACTACATTCAATGTCACTGCAAAATGTCAGCAACATGGGGCACGCTGGCAAGGAAATTGTCATACCTACTTGGCTAATGGCTCCCAGCAGCCTTGCAACGATAATCCTGTACAACATACAAGATGTGGACCTACTGGTTTTATTTTGCTCTGAGAGGGAAAGAAGCAATGGAAAGAAGGAAAGGTTTGGGGAGAGCCACTGAAATTCTGGGAGTTTTTAAAAAGAAATTATCAGGTCCACGATGCCGAAATCAGGAGTCCTGGGATGGGCTCTGGCTCCATGTCTGTCACCAGTGAAAACAAAGCAAGACATTTAACCTCAAACCTCCATTTCTTTTTTCTTTTGTGACACTGGGAATTGAACCCAGGGGTGCTCTACCACTAAGCTATAGCACCAGACCTTTTTGTTCTTATTTTGAGACGGAGTCTTGATAAGTTGCTGAGGCTGCCCTTGAACTTGCTACTGGTACTATATTAGCATTGTAAAATTACAAATGACTTTTTTTAATTTATGTGTCCAATTTTTATACTGCTACTCTTGAAATAACAGAAAATTTGCATTTTAACATATTTTTGATGTTTTAAAATTTTAATGCAGTCAAGCATTTTTAAATGCACATAAAAATATATAGGGAATTTTTTTAAAAACATCTTGTAGCAGAAAGAATGACAACTCTTAATTTAACACATTAAAATGCATAATGGATAGCAAAAAGAAAATTAGAGAGTTCTCACCAATTCCTGAAGGAATTCATAGTCATAAAACTCAAAAAAGTACATAAAAACCTTTACAAGTGCAGAGCACTAATTATCAACTAACAAGACAACATCTCTTCAATTATGACTACCAAATCCCACAATCACCTCTCCAGCACCAGTACTCTTTACCCTGGGGCTAATGAAGAACAGAAAAATTCTGTAGGAGTTCACCTTGAAAAACAAAATACAAATTTTGAAGATTTAGGCTTCCTGAATACAAAACAAAATATGCCTGTTAGTTTTTGCACCAGTAAGTTCTATCAATCTTTGGGTTGTTTTGTTTTTGTTTTTGTTTGTTTTGTTTACTTTGGATGATTCCTGAAACATACAAATGCAATTTGTGTTTTACATTACATATTTGTGACCTGCATTTCATTATTAGCTTCATTCAGTAACTAAACTCAGGATTAGCAGTACTGCACACTGTTCTGGGTGGCACTTATTTAGCTGAGAAAAGGTGGAGCCGGTAATAAGTAATCTAAGAATTTTAACTCTATGATCCCAGTAATAATGTCATTTGGTATGGAAGGTAGTATTTTTAATAATTCCAGAAAACCTCACACAAAACACTAACTGACCTCTAAGCTTGTTCAGTGTGTTTCCTGAGTTGCAGATTTTCAGGAAAAAAAAACAGCAAACGTGGCTGTTTGGGAGCATCCGAGTTTTCTCTAACAGAAGTCTTACAGAATCTATGTTGTCTTCCTCATGTGACAGGACAGAGTCAACTGGGACACCATCCTTCTTCATCCCTCTTGTGTGAAATGCTGATTCATAGAAACCACAGTGCCAGGTTCTTCAATTGGGGAAACCCCGAGTAAGAACCTCACATCACTTTCCCTTTTTAGTAGTTTTCAAAAACAAAACCCTATCCATC
The DNA here is from genome assembly GCF_001458135.2 of Marmota marmota marmota. Lineage (NCBI taxonomy): Eukaryota > Metazoa > Chordata > Mammalia > Rodentia > Sciuridae > Marmota > Marmota marmota. The sequence continues at coordinate 1,129,164 of NW_026000048.1, forward strand.
AAGTGAAGCAGATAAAATACATGAGCACAAAATAAAACAAAGAGCTGGGCTTATCTCCCATTGGATCTCAGGCTAGGAACACTCCATAAATCTTACACTGAATTCATTCATCCCTGAACACAATCTGCTGATACAAGGTAAATAATCAGGTGGAAATCACTCAAAGAAGCATTTTCTCTCCCTCCACAGATGAGCAAAGTCTTTGCCTTAACATTTATATGGTGCTTTACCTTTTAAGTATCCGAAATTACCAAGCAGTGTGGCAGAACAGCTGGAAAGGGGGATCATGACTCCTCTTCACTGTAACTCAGGCTGTCATGGAGAAAGAGAGTAGCAAGGCGAGTCCTATGTCCTCCACGGTGCTGGGGTGCCAGGAGGGCTACTTACTTCAAATAATCTAAGTCCACATAATATACATAATTTCATTTTTCTTCAAACTGGCCCTCTACTAACTTCTTTATCACCCGATGGGAAAGCTGAAAAGACAGCAAAGGACTTCATATCCAACCCCCGAAATGCTTACTAAATCTAAGCAAACTGAGCAAGACCCTGTCTCAAAATAAAAAAATAAAAATAAAAAAGGACTGGGGGATGTGGCTCAGTGGTTAAGCGTCCTTAGGTACCAAAAAAAAAAAAAAATAAG
>NW_026000048.1:1132826-1149965 GCF_001458135.2 Marmota marmota marmota
GTGGGGCCTCAAGCAAGAAGGCACTAACGTCAAAGGCAGCATTACCCCCTGCAGATAACTCCAGGCTGGGTCCTACCCCACACCTAGCCTTCACACACCACCCCACTGTGCCTTGCCAAGCACCTGCTCATCTGAAACAGACCTAGGCTGCAGAAGAAGGACTGCATCTTCCAATAATATAGGACATCAGCACCAACACTACCATAAGGGAGCTGTTGTTTTGACTTTGGAAAGGTAGAATTTAAAATCCAAGATATAATGCTTTCTAACCAAAACGCAGACAGTCAAAATGAGATATTCTTTAATCTTAAGACATAGTAAGTATTTGTTTCAGGCCTAGATAATTAAAGATGCAAGCATTCCAAAAAGTAACAGAAATTACCTATTGCTCCACGTCCTACCAGCGCAATAGGTTCAGCAACTGGGGGGGGCGGGGGGAGGGAAGGTCCAAAGGGCAGTACTGGAAATGGCAGGCAGGGGATCCCTGTCCCTGAGAGGGTGCCCCACAAGCCCACTCCTTAAGCAGGAACCCCAGACTCCCTGGCTGACTCAGTTTTCTCCATGTAAGGCCCAGATTGTCTCTAAAATTCAGTACACTGTTTTGTTCACTTAATCCACTCCTGTGGCTCCCAGGCCAATCAAAGGGTGACCTCTCCACAGGGTTCTAAGCGCATCCCTCTGGAAGAACATCAAGCTTCCTTCTGAATCCAAAGTGGGGCTTGCTGCTAGAGGAAGAAGGAAAGGATAGGTTCTAGAAAACAGACAAGGAGAAAGCACACCAAAGCTCTATGGTGTGTCTGAGGACAACATGAAAGACAAGACTCCCGCCACCACCAATGCTGAACTTGGAATTGAGGGCCAGAGCAATCTGTGGACTGGAAGAGCTTCCTGGGGTGGGACCCTGGCCAAACACATCTGCTGGGTCCCGGCTGGTCAGAAGGACTCACTGGCTTGGAAGGATCTGGAAGGCATGCCTCCCTGAGGAGAGGTCACATGGACTCCCCCTTCCCTCTCCCAGACTGACAACATAAAACACAACTCCTGTATAATACACCAAACAACACACAGATAAAACACATCTAACCCACTGGATACAACACACACAAATCCCAACAATGCACTCTTATAACACACATGCTCACAGTACACACAACCCAAAACGCACAACTCACAAAACATTCCTCAATACGTGAGTAACCCTCATACAGCATACAGCATACATAGACAAAACATTGATAACACTGAAGCTATTTCAGTTTTTGTGAAACTTAAAAACTTAGTTTAGTTTTTATCCCTGCCGTATTTGTAGTCTTGTAAGGAAGCAGTGTCTGCCTTGGGACAGCTGCTGGACTGGGCATAAGGAGCCCTGTGCTGGCCGGTGCTGCTGCTGCACCTCCCGGGGCTTCCATTAATTTGCTCAGAATGTGGGAAGGTTAAATACAGTTATCCCTAAGATTCCACTCCCAATATTCAAGAGTTGAATTTTCTACTCCAAATTACTGTTGAAAATTACCTAACAACTCTTACACAACAACTCTTTTGGACAGGACATACATGAAAACAAACAAACAAATTTAAAAAGTAGTGCCCATCATTTGCATGTCCTGTGAAAAACAGGAAAGGACACACCCAGGTCCAGATGCCACCACTCAATAGTCTCAACACCCTGGACTCTTGGCCCCCCTCCAGGATGCTTCAGCTAGAAGCTGGAGAGGACTGGAGAAGCACAGGACACCTCACTGGAAGCAGGGAGCCTGCAGCCACCATTATCTCTGGCACAAGCTGGCCTTTGCCACTCTGAAAAGACCCCAATCCCCCAACAACTGGCTCCACAGCACCTGGTCCCTCAGATCCCCTAAGTCCCCCATTCCCAGCGCCCCAGCACGTGGCCTTCCCAGCCCACTCCCCGCCCAGTCCAACAGAACCCAGCTGGTCCTTCCTCTGAACTCAAGAGCACTCCTTGCCAAGACCATTCAGTTGGCACCTAATTCCACACTGACTCATGGCAGGTTCTACTCAATTGTTTTTTCTATCGATACTGAACATCCCACATGCTGTCTTAGCTCCTTCTGGATTATAAAACAGGCTGTCACTATCACCATAGTGCCTAAAATTCAGCTTCACTCCAAAAAACTGCTAAGGAAACAAAAGCTTAAGGAGAAGAGATAATGCAAAAGCTCTCATATGGCAAAAGCAATCTTTAATCATGGCAGCTGTCATGGAATGTAAGTGTACTAAGTGTACACACGTATGCAGACACACACAATTCCACTCGAGCAGATACCAACATTCAGCCACTTAAGTTGGCTGTATTTGGTATTAAAAATAGTGAGCAATAATATAACAATAAAGCTACCCAATCTAAATCTTCAGAGAGAATTTTTATTGCCAAAGCAATTACTTTTTAGCAATTATCTCCTGCAGGAAACTGCAGATATTCTAAGTATAAAATAGAAAACTGTATAAGTAGTTTTCAAGGTATGACAAAAGTCAGTTGCTTTTACAAAAAGGTCATCCAATATCCAAACAGATAGCATATCTTAATTTTAAATTGCTATTCTGATTAAACCATCTCTGTCCTCTGTCCTATGTGCCATAGTTGATTAGAATCAATTTTACATTTCATGTCCACTTTGGTGTGGAGTGGTCCCAAAGGCCAGGAACCTCTGTCATTGGTAGTAACAAAATGATCAGCATTCAAATGTCAGGGAAAAGTACCTGTGAGGTAACATGTGATTTCTTATTTATAGAAATAAGAGAGCCTGTAGCCACCAATATCTCTAGCACAAGAGATAATGTGCCATACACACACACACACACACACACACATTTATATACATATATATAGAATACATACATGTGTATAGGTTTTGCCTTCACTATAGAATACAATCTACTAACTTTAAAACTTAAAACCACACATTATTCTAACACCTCTAATTTTCAAACCTGCTAGGATCCTTCCCAATTATCATCCACTGCCTATCACCTTACCTAAACTTACCTATAAGTCAAAAATGAGCACCAACTCTATTATACTTTATCAAATTAGAAAACAAAACAAAACCCAAAATTTATTTCTCAGACTCAAATAACAGCTTCAACTGTCACCTCTCTAAATAAATAGGATTAATCAAACTATATTTCCTATCCTTCCTTCTATTCACCATCCTAGCCTTCCGACTTATTATTTCATTACCATGAGTAATCTCAGTAACAATAAAAATACTAACAAAAAGTTGACCAATTACAATCATAATCGACTCCTGAAACTATATAAAGCAGACACACTTATAGAATCCTCACAAACTCAATACTCTAAATTCTTAAATTCAATAACAATTTTTACCTCATCAAATGATTATAAATAAAATAATCAATACCTCCATTAAACACCCAACAACAAAGCACCTGAGATCATAGCATCATTCACATATGTCTATCCAATGTTGCAAACAGGCTCACTGAGCTTAAGCACCCGTAGACTTGAGGGAGTAACTCAGAGGACAAAGTTCAAAGTCAAGACAAGGGCTTAAACTTTTCAGAGTCCACAATGCAGATGATGTTTAGGATCATATATAGTCATCTCACTCAAAACAAAAAGTCCTTTTCATGAGTATCAAAGATTCATAGCAGATTTCCCCTTACACACACACACACACACAAACACACACAAACAAAGTATACTAAGGACCTACGAGTTAGAAAGAGTACAAAGAATGAAAAGCAAGGATAGGTGAAAAACGGGAGAAACGTGACGTAAGAAGGAACTTAGAATTTAGAACATAATAAATGAAATTAAATGTCTGACTCTGATTATCATCTCATAGAAACTAACAGTCTGGGTTACTAGTAACATTAACTTTTACCTGAACCTACAGTGAATATTCTAGAACAACTCTATATTATGAAGACAAGCTGAAAAATAAAATTAGCTCATAATGCATTGTAATGATTCAGCCACATATAATCAAATTAATATAATCCACTAAAAGTCAAATTGCATCTTTCCCTAAGATTGGTTTACTACACAGATACGGAGTAGTTTTAGATTTAGAATACTTAAACTGGCCAATATCTTGTTTCCCTGAATTCATAGCAAAGCTAGGACAAGACCAAGTGTTTTTCACAGCTTATAAGACAGGTGCAATCATAAATATGCAAAATGATCTGAAGACAGAATTCATTCTCTGTTTTATGTTTAAATTAGTTGTGTGTTTTCCAATATGGGGGAGGCATTCACACTACTCTTTACAAGAAAGTCTAATGTAAACACACAGTACGGAAAACTCATTTTGGAACTTCTTTATTTAATAGAATAGGAAACACTTTAAAGGATTCCTGATGATAGAATATCCATCTTTATTAAAGCTGAGCTATGTACTTTCTGACAGAAATGGGAAGTGCCATTGTCCAACACCATACTCCATTAGCCAACATAAAAAAGTGCATATTAATAGGTACACATACAGAAGCGCGCACACACTCACACACACACACATAGGTACACATACGCACATGCACACACACATAGGTACACATACACGTGTGCATGCACACACTTAGGTACATGTGTGTGCACGCATGCACATGGGTACACATATGCATGTGCACGCACATAGGTACACAAACACACATGCACACACACATAGGTACATGTATACACATGCACATGCACACACATAGGTACACATGTGCACATGCACACACATAGGTACACATATGCACATTCACACACATAGGTACGCATACACACATACACACAAGTACACATACACACATGCACACACATAGGTACACATAAACGTGTGCACATGCACGCACATAGGTACACATGTGTGCGCACACATAGGTACACATACGCATGTGCACATGCAAATAGGTACACATACAAATGTGTACACACACATAGGTACTCATACACGTGCACACACATAGGTACACATGTGTGCATACACACAGGTACATATATGCACATTCACACACAGGTACACATACACCTGTGCACATGCACATAGGTACACATACACACATGCACACAATATACTCATAATTATCATCTCAGATATATGGACTCAAAATTCTGGTGCAAACAAATAATAAGGGAAGAAGGCAGGTGTAAATTAGTCAGAATAAAGACAAATGTTCTAGAACATTTCTCAAGACAATATCCCCAAATGACCACACACCACACAAACCTTACCCACTTGAAATGCAATCATCTCTGCCAACATTTACATCAATTAGTTTTTCATTTACAAAAAGGAAGATACAATATGTATATGCTAACAATACTCTCTAATCATTCTATTATTTTCACAATTATGAGTAATCACTAAAAAGCTTCCTCACAGGGACCTAAAAATAAAAATAAGATGACAAGAAAACCTTAATTCTGACAACTTTATTAAGCAAATTATGATTATGAAAGCAAAGTATCTTTTTGAGGCTACACTTTCCTAAAATACCCTTCATATAATTTTGTACCAGTAATGGCTGGTAGTTAACTTAAATTGCTATACCAGGTACAGAAAATACAGCATTTAGGGTAAATGAAAGTAAGTATGTTTTTTTTTAAAAATCACAATATATATCATGAAACTTGGTATCTTTTTTAACATTCTGTTTCCTCCTTCAGATGTGCTTAATTTGCTTCATGAAGTTAGGCAGCATGCAGGGAAAACTGAAAGCTGTGATCTATAGGGAACTTCCAGAAGAGCCAAGACCAAGCAACCCAGTGACTTAGACATTAAGCTCAGCCACACGACCTTGAGCTAATGTCACTCTGGCTCTCTGAACATGTCTCCCTGTTTGCAAAACAAAAACCATGCTTGGGTTGTGAGTGCAAAAATTAAAAAAAAAAGGTAATATATGCAAGATACTTGATAAAACCCTTAGGACATAGTGAGTGCTCAATAAGCAGTAACAAGAAATACCAGTGTCTTCCACCATAGCCAGAGATAACAGACTGCACACACCAGTGGGGAACATCTGATTTAAAAGACCCAGTTATGCACCATCCATCCACTCCTACAGAGACTCCAGTTCTCTGACAGGCCACAGATGAGCACAGCCCACGTCCATTAACAGTGGCCCCAACCCTGCAAGAGCAGGAGATCACTATTGAACAGAAGAGGCACTTAACGTGGAATAAAAGCACTCTGTCTAAAACAACTAAAAATTGATTGTCTCATAAGTGATCAGTGGCTGCTTAAAAATGATCACAATCACTCTGCTTAGGAGCAGGGAAGCTTCAAGAGAGGTCACTCTTCCTGGAGGGGCGCTAAAGAGGTTATTCCTGGAACCTCCTTTAACATTTCTTTTTCCAAGAATCAGCACAACAAAGGATTAGCAGAATTGTCTCTTGACCAAAAAGATTAAGATTTCTGATAAAATTGTATCATATCCAGGCTCCTAATTCTAAAGGATGCTATACAGAAAAGTCAACCCAAAGGGGTTGCATTTTCTTATATTCATCTTCCAGGAAAATATACAAAATTTTCAGACACATACAACATTTTTAGACACACAGAAAATCTACAGAATCTTACATTGGGTACCCTTTTATCTACACCCTAGATCACAGGTTAGATTTTAAAATGTAAAGTTGTACAGGTTGCCAACTAAGAAAAGGTGCAGCATATACATCTCTACCCCATGACCAATGGGATGGGAACACATGTCTCTCTCTCCCTGACTTGAAGCAGCTGCCCTAGAGCTCTGGTCACTTGCCTCAAAGGTTCCCAATCCCAATGTTAAGAGTAAGAAAGCATCTTTGGAGTTGAATGGTTTATATTTGACTTGAAAATGTTTCAAGAAACCACAAATCCAACGATTTGGTGAATTCTGATGCATTTGAAACTCCATCTCCTCATTTGTACAAAAGATCCAATGATGCCTCCTTGAAAAGTTTTTTGTTTTGTTTTGTTTTTTTCAGTACTGGCATCAAACCCAGGGCCTTGTGCATGTTAGCCAAGTACTCTACCACTGAGCTACACCCCTAGCTAATCTCCTTGGAAAGCATTTTAGAAAGACTAAAAAAAAAAAAAAAAGATCAACATGAAAGTAGCTGGAAACTACAAGGCACTGTGCAATCATGAGGTTTATTCTACATCTCTGTTTCAAGGAATGTCAAGTGTTCTAAACACCATCCTTCATCCCACATTGTTCCTCCAAAGTGAATCACAATGATCAAACTGTCAGTATGAGCTCCACTGATTTGGTGAGCCCAGTGCACTTCCTTTCCCTGGATGAGCACCCTACCAGTCTACTTCATCAGTGACTGGATGGGACCATATGCCCATAATCCTTCCCCCAGAGCTTTCTATATTCACAGGAGACAGGATTACTGCATGAATCTTACAGAAAGTTCCAATGTGATGTGCAGACTTTCCATACAGAGCAGATTTTATCCAGAAACCTGTCTGTGTCAAACACTAACCTCCACAAATCATGAAAAAAGTAAGGAAATCGAAGACCACCTTCTGCCCATGTCTAGGGCCAGAATTTAAGGGAATTACTAGGGAAGAAATAGAAAATGAGACATGTAATGGAAACTTGAAGATATCCAAACTATTGCTGGATAGTTCCAGCAACGCATTAGACATTTTCTCTTCCTAAAAACAAGAAAGAATTCTAAAATACCAACAGGCATTACAAGTCCCTTATCTGTATGGAATTAAAATAAATCAACACCATCTACAATGGAACAAAAGAAAAACTAATTCCACTCCCTTTTCAGGTTAATTTGTATAAAAGTAACCGAGAATTTCTTAGTCAGGACTCTAATAATCAACAGCAAAATAACACCAAGCACAATTTCTCATTTGGCCCATGTCAATGTTGTGGTCCACTGGTAAAGGCCCAGTCACTTCCAAATAAGACTATGGTCATTTTAGCTACAAGCAAAACAAAATATCAAAAACACCAGTGCTGGCACCAAGTTGTATATTTCCAGAATTTCCCTATATAATACAACAGGGTCACAGAAACTGTGGGCTCCAAAAGGTACATTAGTAACAAAGTGTCAACCCTGCATAGTTGATACCAGTGCATACATTTTAATGGCTTAAGTTCAATCTAACTGCCCCCTTGTTTACATAGATCATTAAAGACTTCTTTGTTACTAAATGCCTGCTTATACCATCCATTATGTTCTCCAGAATAAATAAGTTCCCCTTTTGAATCCTGATAACTGTAAGGCTCCAGGCTGAAGAACTGAAGAAGGTGCAACTCCACATTGTTACTTTGTTCCTTTTTTCTTTTCTGTGGTGCTGGGGACCCCACCCCTAGCTAGGCAAGCACTCTACCACTGAGCTACATTCCCAGCCCACTTTGATAGTATATAAATAAGTCAGTTGTTCATAAGTCAGAATTTCTACAATACCATTAAGTTTGCAGGGGGTAGGGGTTTCAAAGTCCATCTCCAGGCTTTTGTTTTAAAAGAAAAAGCTTATGAGAGTAGGTAATATTTACAAAAAAATCTAAACAGGGCTCAAAGCACATGACTGGTCAAGGGATTATAAAATATAAAACCCCAAGACCTAGCCCAGGTGTCCAAAGGAGGGACAGAGACGCAGACCCATGCTGTCACAACAGGCCCCTGCCTATATTATGCACAGGCCACAAGCTGAAAAAGAATAAGGCTCCAAATCTCAGGAGCTAGGCTGGTTTCCATGAACTGCCCCAGGAATCACAAGTGGTCCCACCTGTGTGGTCTACCTGCTGACTAGGATGTTCATGCATCTCCAGTTCCCAGCAAAAAGCTGGCCCAGAGGGCATCAGCTCAGGCTCTCTTACACACTGACCACTGAGACACTGTACCTCCAGAAGAAATGATGCCCCAAAGCTATGGCAAAGTAAATTTCTGCTTTCCATCTTCAATGTGCCAGAGAAGGAGGGGAAAAAATCCACAGATATTCAGTGAGCAAAGCAGAAGGCTTTGGGAATGTAGCCAATGGAGGTTCATAGAATGCTCTAGAACCTGAGACAGGATGCCTCCCCAAATACCCCTGGGCTAAAACCCATGCAGGTCTTCAGGAAGAATCCTGAACTTTCCTTCTGAAGTTTTTCCTTAAATAGATATTGACCTAAAGAGGCCAGAAATCTTGTCATAAAGAGGAAAAAAAAAAAAAAGGCTCTGAAATTAACCTAGCCCAGAACAAGTACTCAGGCAACATCTATCATGAGGGGCACTCATAGCAGAACAAGAAATGCTTGCCCACTTCCATGCCTTCTCCTTGGATAGCTATTCTTTCCCGCTTGTTTTCTCCTGAAGTCCCCTCTCAATAGTCACTATAACCTCAAATCACCTGGATAAACTGACAGAAAGAGAAAAGCTCAGAATAGGGAGCGCAGGGAGCTCAGTCCTAACTGATGGCACCATGGAGAGAAATGCAGGGACTATTTACCCAGGGCTGTGACATTAACTCATTTGATCCTCATTTCAACCTTGGAGGTAGGTTATCTAAAACCCAGTAGACAGCAGAGGAAAATGAAGCTGGGAGAAACTCACTAGCCACCCAAGATGACACTGTGAGTGGCAGAACCACAGAACACAGGTTCCCCCCGGAGAACACTCCAACCCCTGGCACAAACTCCTCAAACTAGGAATCAGAAAAGGACCCAAAAAGATTCGAGGAGAAGGTCATCCAGAAGCTAAGAGAGTTTTTTGTGTGTGTGCTTAAAGTCCCACTGCACTAAAAATTCAACCTCCTCATACAAATGGCCCTTAAGCAAATATCTCCCTTCTATAGCCTTTAGCCAACTCAAAAAGTCTTCCTATTCCTCTCCCCCGACAATGCCAGGCTTTGCAACTGTTCTTAGAGATACCTGATGTTCTACATGAGGTTTAATAAGCTGCATTTTGTTAGCACATGGGCAATTTCAATAGGGATATAATTAACCATACTGGTTTGTATTATTTTGCTCATTGAGAAAGACCCAGAATCTTCCAAAGAGGACTGGTAAAGCCATTTACTTTTCCATTTTCATATGAGGATTAAACCAGCCCACAAAACCTATTTTGTCTCTCTTGATACTTCCTTAGAAAGATCATCAGGGTAAATCCTGCCATTTTCATCTGTATAGGGAAGTGAATTTCAGTTTGGTGAGAAAGGGAACAAGGAATAAAATAAGTCTGCAAAATAGAGGCTCATGTTTTTCCTAGGAGTGACAAAGTCCAGAAAGGTGGCTCTATGTCAGTGCAATGGAGTAGCCAAAAACTAATCCTCCATTGTTTGAAAGTGAAGACCTGGTGCTCTGGACAATATAAGTGTACTGATGAAGGAAACTGAGCACATGGATCTTCCCCGTCCCTAAAGCCCTATTCATAGGACCTCTACTCCAGTGTTCCTGCAACAGTTTCTCTCTTACATATCCAGCCAGGCATGGTGGCACACACTGTGTCCTTAGCTACTTGGGAGGCAGAGGCAAGAGGATTGCAAGTTTGAAGCCAGCCAGGAAAACTTAGCGAAACACTATCACTTAACCTTACTTTTTTTCTTTCTTTTTTTTTTTTTTTTTAAAGAGCTGGAGATGTAGCTCAGTACTGGCCTAACTGGTATGAGGACCTGGGTTCAATTACCAGTACCAGGGGGGAAAAAAAAATCTGTTCCAGAAAAGAAGTTCCTCCCTAAAGCCTTCCTCTTCAACAAGGCTCAGGACCTGAGGCTGATGCGCTGAAAGTGGCCCTTGTTTATCAACTGTGCCTCTGAACCACCCCATAAATACTCACAGAGAAGCTACAAGAAGTTGAGAATACAACAGTAACCCAAAGACACAAGGTCTCTGCTCATAGAACAGTGAGTGTCGCCATGCACTGAGTAAGCTCTAACTGCAATGAGCAGGTATTTGTAAATGATTGTTAAATGAATAAAGGACATGATACAGACATCCACTCTGATATTTGCTGACTTGCTGATTGTGGGCTTCAAAGAAAACAGTGCTTCAAACAGCCCTGTTTCTAGAGCAATTGGCTCTTTGCAGAGAGACAAGTCTCTTAAGAGGACAAGGTTCAGGATCCCACACTGTCCATCCAGCAACATACTTAATACCCTCAACTGAGGCTTGAGAGGCCTCCCCGACTGATGATTCCCCCTCTGATTTTGCAACACCAATTAACCCAAGGGGAGTTATAACTTTCTCAAAATCAAGTAAATTTTCATTGTAATTTTTCATAATTTTAGGAAAGGGGGTAGATAAATCTAGGTACAGGCCTTCAACTAAGACCTGCTTTAAATCATGTTAAAAATGCTAGCCAACTACCTACATTTGCATTAGCATGGAGAGGGGGAAAAGACCCTGGGTCAAATACCAACAAGGAATGGTCAAGCACACTTTGATATATTGATCCAATGACTAAAAAAGATAACAAGGCAGCATGAGGCCACATGATTGCAAAACTGTAGGTACATCATGATTGAAACTAGGAAGGAGTGAAAGGTCTACACATAAAAATTTATTTTATAAATTTATATTACATTATTTCTCAAATAAGTGGGAAGTTAATCAAATGTGATTTGATTAGCCAGATAATTCACTTTAGAAAATAAAGGTCTACTATGCACATAGGCAAATGAGTGAGGAAGGAACTCCCTACCTGATGCTGATGGAATCAGTGTGGGTGTCACCTATAGTTCTCAGTATTTTAATTTAGGAGACAGAAACCATTTTCCAAACTAATAACCAAAAAATGATTTAAACCCAACAGTCCATAAGAGGATATATTCAGGCCACCATCAATCAGAATCCCTCCATACCTCTCTTGGATAGTTTCTTTTTCTTTTCTCCTTTCTGTTATTCTGTACCTACTATCCATACTATAGAAAGCACTTTGACAAAGAACTATCTTAATTCATAATTCACATAGCACAGAGAGCCTGCTTACCATCCAAGAGATCAAAAGGCAATGAAACTAAATTGCAACAGCACCCCAAAACACAAAGTATTCTTTGTTGTAAGTTTATGTTTTACAACTCAGTACCTTAGAAGTTTCCTACTTTGCTTCAATATCTTGTTAACTCCCCAACTAGATACTAAGAAAAGAAAAAAAGACATGGAGTGTGTGTATGCTCAGAAAAGTCTGAACACTCATTCCTCTGGCATGCTAACTCCAGTGTTTCTACCCCACACCAGCTGGGATTCCCAATTAGAGTCCTCTCCTTAAGAGCACTATTTATTATCATCTTGAACAAATGGATGCAATTATTTCTTTTGAGATGTGACAAGTTTTTGACCTTCTGCAGAAAAAGAACAGAGCAAAGGCAACAATGAGGGTAATCTTTGTAACACACACACACACAACACAACACAACACACAACACAACATATCACAAAAGAAGGAAGATTAATGCCAACAGCCTTGAAAGCAAGTGTACAGAAAAGGAAAGTAGAATGTGGAAAGGGCACTGAGCCAACAAAAAGTGGCCAGAAACTGATTTCATCACTCTAAGGTGCCTTCCACATGAAAGAAAGGAAGAAAGAGATAGAAAGAAAGTTGGGTCAGGCTCCTTTTCCCAAGATAAATGTCAATTTGCAAAACTGCAACCAGGAGTTTGCTTTTTTCTTTTCTTTTTTTTTTTAAGGTGCCAGAGTAATTATGAGAACTAGAAATGTTCTTAATAATATGACTTAGATTTCAACTGGTGAGTCAGTTGATACATATGACATCAAAACTGACTGAGATTATTCAATACATTCTCTTCGCAATTCAGAAGAATGCTACAACTCATCCCATAAATCACTGTTTTAAAAGAAAAAAAAAAAAAGCCAGTTCTAAAAAAAGAGACAACCCATTTGAAAAAGACTGGGAGGAGGAAGGCAAAAAGTGACTCATAACATCCAAGCTTGTAGCCTCCAAACCATAACAAGAATATAAAACTAGTGAGTCCAGTATGAAACAAAATAGAGACATTGTTAAGCTTTAGCCTCATAAAGTTCAGATCTAAGCAGCATGACTATAGCACTGCAGCTATTTTACTAGGATTTGGAACAAGGTCCCAAATACCTGTGTACCAGGGAAAGCCAGTGGTTTGTGTTTTCTTTCCGAGGTTCCTGGCTAAATTTGACATGTAGAAACATTCATCAAGAAAAGAACATTCAAATTCAACTATTTCCATAACTCAGAAGAACTTTTAAAATTCAAGTCCACCCTCTTAAAATCCTACACTGAGCAATGTTGCTATTTTTTAAAAAAAAAATTTAATATAGGTAACAATGTTTTAAATTTGCATACCAAATTTTCCATTTCATTCACCACAATATTTAGTTATCAACCTGAGGCCTGATTGTAGGAGTAGCTTGACGGAGCTTCACTGCTATTTTCCTGAATCTACTGACCCCTTATTACCTCCCCAACCGATGGAAAAAAAAAAAAAAACTATCCATGAGATTCTAGGAGAAAACAAGCTTCCACAAATTTGTTCTCCAGGGTAAACTATTTCTTTTTAATGAATGTACTCAAAGTTTGGATGGCATTAGAGTCACGTGAGTCTCGGAGACTTTCAAAGGTAGTGATAAGGTATACGCTGGGGCACAGATGTGTGTAATCATGGAGCAGCAACTGGGAGCTCCCGGGAAAACACTGGGCTGAGGAGAGCAGGGGACAGAACTGGAGTCCTAGAGTAAGTGTGCCTGTTATCTTGCACCTAATAGCCCTGAAAATGCCACCTCCCAAATCTTCAAACCTTCCCAGTGGCCACCTCTTTAAGGTTTTGCTCTCCAGTGACAAGCCCTATGCAAGCTGCATGGGAACTGCTCATGTGCATGAAAAACAAAATGTTAATCCCATAGAAGAACTGACATTTAAGTGAGTGAGCTTTTGTTTTTTCCTCAAGCAGTTTCACACATACTGAGAAAATGTTAAGCTGGGCTCTATTGTGGATCCTAGCTAATAGCTGAAGTGATCTGGGGTGTTAATTAGCAAGACATAGCATGAACTGAGCATCTCCCATCAGCAGAAGTAAGACTTGAGCAGGGATGTGACACATCAACAATTAAAAAGTCACCAAGCCAGGTATGAGAATGCACACCTAAAATCCCAGCTACTCCAAGAGGCCAATGTAGTAGGGTTTCAAGTTCAAGGCTAACCTGGGCATCTTAACAAGATCCTCAAAATAAAATAAGGTATGGGGATGTGGTTCAGTATTAGAGCACTTGCCTAGCATGCACTGGGTTCAATCACTAGCAAAACACACACACATACACACATGCACACATACACACACACACACACACGTTTAAACATGACTTGTAGTTTTTAAAATACCTCCCTTCTACAAGAACCCACACTTTCCCCAGGTAATATCACAAGGCAGCTTCCCTGAGGTCTATCAAAATAGAATCCAACACCTTTTGGAAGAGTGAGACACGGGGCCTTCCATGATCACCAGAGTCTAGTGAAGTACATGCACAGCTCAAGAAACAGTGTTACATTTTAATCAACAGCTGAATATCTTTATTTTTTTTTTTTAAGATGTGAGTCTGTTTTGGTTGGGAAGTTTTCTGCTTCCTCTCCCATTTGCTTGATGTTTCCATGTAGAGTTTTTCCTCAAGCCAAATATGTTTATTCACATATTAATAAAATTATTTTTTAGGCCCCTTAGATCCAAAAGAAAAGTACACAATTCTGAAAGATGTAGGTAAGAGAAAGGAAGAAAAAATAATCCAGGAAAAAGAGTGTGAGAAAGGAACCACCCCTTCCCACCTGGCACACAGCCGCAGCCAGCTCTCGGGCATGGCTTCTTCCCCGGCTCAAATTCAGACCCAAGTATGTGAGCAGACCGACAATCCCTGGCCCCACACCAACGAAGATCTCCAGACATGTGGATCTGAGGCAGCTCATGCCCAGAGGAGGGGCTGCCCACCACAGCTCCCCACAGAAAGCTCTTGTATTTTGCTGACAAGGTTTTCTGCAGCATGATGGAAGCCTGGCTTTCCCCAGTGACAAGACAGCAGGAAGCACTAATAATTCAGCATTAAAAGTCATTTCAAGTTTTTGCTTTGCAAGTGGTTATGTTGTTGTGGAATTTTCTTATTATTATTATTCAGTTTTACAATGTAAAGAGAAACGGAGATTTGGGATCCTTCAGTTTTTCAGTTTCTATTGAATAGCAGAAAACACTGACTGTTAGAGGGGTGTGACAGACAGTGGCAAGAAAAAAGAAGGTGATGAGCACAGCAGGAAAATAAAAATTTGGGTTCTGCAGCCAAGAAGTCAATCTGTAACCCTTTACCAAATAAACAATGATCCAATAAAACAAAAACAACAAAAGTGTATATAACAGAACCCTGTGGACAGTGCAATTCAAAACTGGACCAGTGTCTGGAAATCTAGCTAAAACGCCACTCATTAAAGGCTGGCAGCCCACAGAGGAACTTTTAAAAGAATATTCTACTCATTCTATTCATTCTGTTATATGCTTAAAATGGAATCTCACCCCCCATCCTCCTCTAAAGTACTGGAAATTCCACATATGTTTCTACAACATATTCTGATATTTTAATAAAATGATGACAACAAACTTAAAGAATTCTCTCCACATGAATTTTGATTGCAGATAAAAAGTGACTGCAATACATTGAAATAATTCAGCATGAAAAGTCATTTTAAGTTTCACTCTGCAAGTGGTATGTTGGTGAATTTTTGTTTGTTTACTTGTTTGACAATGTAAAGAAACACTGAGATTTTCGATCCTTCAGTTCTTGGGTTTCTATTAAGCAATACCAGAAAACAAGTTGATTCATCTCATTTATGCCAGTAAAACAATTGTATGTGGTTATAAGACATAAAATTTCAAATGACCTTTAAGCACAACTCCATAAAGTCAACATGAACAAGGCCACACTTTATAATAAAGTTAAAGATGACACAGCTAATGGATGGGGATGAGGAAGGGGGGCAGACAGGCAGGGAGTGGCCCAGGTTACAACAGACCAATCAATCCTTTGATGATTTTTTTTACACTTCAATGTTTAGGTCAGGTCTCAGCAAGGTTTATATAGAAAGAAACAATAATGGGCTTCCTGCCTGCAAACACACACACCCCTCTCTCTGCTCAGTCACTCAGTAAGAAACTCATTAAGTCCTTTTCAAAAGACCTGTACAGACACAAGGTGTTCATGGGAAATCAGGCTGAGCACATCTCAGTCTAAAGTGGTTTTGCCATCCGCTAGGCAGCAAAAACTTATTCCTCACCCTCTAGGAGCAACTGCTAATGACAGATGAGTATCGTCACCTAAAAAAAAACTGCTACTCTCAATGCACTCAAGGGAGAATGGCCAAAGCAAGCAATCCCAGGCATCATCATTGAGAAAATGTAGACCAACTTCCCAACTGGCAGAGAGAGGTGGACCCTGAAGATAGGGTTCATCCTGTTGAGTTCAGATGGCTTTGCACTCTGCTAGCACACATGAGTAGTGACACTTCATATTAATACAATGCAGACATTGCAGAAGTGCTTGCTTTGAGATAATGTGTGAATGGTAGGGTGCTGTAAATAAGACAACAATAATGCAGAAGAGAAAACAGAGCTAACCAGGGGCTGGCAAACCAAGGAATTAAGTCTATCTGAAGACTGACAAAATCAAATAACTAGGGCAAATGTTTTCTCACAGATACTTTATCCCTTCCAACAATCTGTCCACACTGCACACTTTATCTGCCAGTTTAAATATAAGATTTAACTTAATCCAGCACTGCATTTCCTGCCTTTGGGTCCTCTTCAGAACTAGCCAAGCCCTCATCATCTTTAACTGGTCAGAACAGTGACGACTAAGCACACATAGACACATGGTCCAGGAAACGTGCTCTGTTTCCTTCTATGGGACTGTTTCACACTACAGGGCACTGAAACACCTTGCAGAGCACTAAATTAGAAATAGGAAAACAGGGGGGAAATCCAGTCTATGGAAATCGGTAAAGGCAGGCGACCACACCAAAGTCCCCAGGTTTGTTCCCTTCTTCACCCTGAAAGTGTTAAAAAGGAAAACATAAAGTCAACATCAGCTCCTCCCTACAGATGAAAATTGGCACAAATGAATTTACTTTCTGGCTGCAGGCCCTCACAAACCGTTACCAAAAAAAAAAAAAAAAAAAAAAGAAGAAAAAAAGAAAAAAGAAAAAAAGTTACAACATTCATA
>NW_026000048.1:1149985-1172115 GCF_001458135.2 Marmota marmota marmota
GAGGGTGGCCCGAGAGCCTGGGCTCTCCCGGTCCAGCCCCCGTGCCTCGGCTCCCCAGGGCTCACGGCAGAGGATACCTCCTGGAGCCCCAGCTTCCCTGCTTAGTAAAAGTTAAAGTGTTTTGGATCTTTTAGGGCTGATGTTTTTTTGAAATGAATACTTTCAAAGGGGGAGGTGAAAAGACAGCATGAGCCGTAGGACGAGTACTAACTAGGTTGGAAGTTTCTATTTCTGAATCTAGAACCGACAGCATATGACCTTGAGCTAGTCAGTCCTTTTGCCTGGCTTCACTTTCCCATCTGTGAAAGGGGTTGGAAGAGAGGGTGGGTGACCTCATCTCTGAATTCGATGTCAGCCCTAAACATTGTTGGTGGGCGCTCTAGCAGGCCCCTGCCTGTCCTAATTCTACAGACCTTCCGCAGGCTGGCCTGGATTTCCTGTCTTCCATGGCAGGTCTTCTACTGACCCATTCCGTGGCCATAACTGAGCTACAATTCCAGCTCTTCTCGTCCACCCGCTGTGTGTTCCTTTTTGTTGGCTATCAGCTCTCACAGTATCAATGTCATCTATGTTTGACTGATACAAATCTGTCTCTAGTTCTGACCAGTGTTGAAAGCCATCTCCAGCTGTCCACTGAATAACCTCACCGAGCTGCCCCACACACACATGCACACCCCACACTCCACAAACCCAAAACTAAGCCAGCCACTTCCCCTGACGGTTAGTTTCTGCCTGTTTCTAATAACAGCCACTACTTTCTTGATTATCCGGTCTGGAGTGACTTCTCCATTTTCCTTGTCTTCACACATTCTCATCTTCCCGGTCCTCTCAAGTCTCACAAAATCTTGATTATCTGACCTCCTTCTCATTCCTACAAACACTCTTCCCAGTCTGGCTATATCCTCCTGCCTGGAAGTTTCTAAAGACCTCTAGATGGTGTCCCCACCAATATCCATTGGATACCGTGGCAGGTGTTGCCTCTTTGAGGCACAGTTGCCTCCAGTTCCCTTTCAAAAGTAGGCAATACTGCATTAGCTACTGAATCCAAATCCCACTTCTTAGCTTGAGACTGGAGGTCCCCAAAGCTGCTTCAACCTGCAGCCCAGCTTTACCTTCTCCAAACACTGGTTTCTAAAGACCTAACAATCTTCAACACCTTTGCTCATAGTGCATTTCCATCCTGGAGTTCCTGCCTCACTTCTCTACCCACACCCTCATACAGCCATCCCCAGTGTCAATTCCATAAAGGTCTCTTTCCTCCTTTATATACTGTGTTCCCACCACTTATTGCTCTAGTCACATTTGACCTCTTATTTGTCTTCCTCATTAGCATGTGTGGAAGCTCCTTGAGGATGAGCCTTTGCACACCCACTGATTTGAGACTAGTCAATATCTCTCATAGAGATCTGTATTTTCAGTTTGGAACTGTGAGAAAAAAAGTAAGCAACTAGAAGTCAAAGCCAACCAGGATTCCAATTCAGTCTCCAAAGCAAAAGCCCTGGGTTCATTTCATTATGCAAAGTGCTACTGTATTTTCCAAACAATAGATGCTATCAAGTCAGTTTACGGTAGAATGATGTCAAAATAAAAGTACATATATTAACTTTGTGATGGATGGATAGATCTTGGCCATTTACACCTGATGCTGGTTCCAAGGAAGGCATGTATTTTGCATTAAATACCTTGGTTATGTAGTTGGATTTTGACTGATAGTTCATTACAGCAGATCTTTGTGTAACTAAAAAATACACATGGGGGCTGGAATTGTGGCTCAGTGGTAGAGCACTCGTCTAGCATGTATGAGGCCCTGGGTTCAATCCTCAGCACCACATAAAAATAAATAAACAAAGGTATTGTGTCCGACTACTTCTAAAAAATAAATATAAAAAATAAAATTAAATTAAAAATACACATGGTAGGGCATGTGCTCTTGACTTTAGATGGCATTCCCAATAAGCTGATAGACTTTTTCATCAGGAAATTTAGCATTTCCTCAAAACTCATGGTGTCCAAAATCAAGCACATCTTACCCACCTGTCCTTCCCACTGTTCATAATTTATTATTTCCCATTTCAGTAGTTATTCTTACTGTGACTCATACCTGTTGTCAACTTTCAATAACTTCTACCTACAGCATTTCTCTTATACATTGTTCTCCTCCCCTCTGATCCCACTTCTGCTGTGCAAATTGGTCTTCCACTATGGTGGCCAGATCACTCTTCCTAAAGTACCACTTCAAATTGGTTCCAGTCCCCTTTTTCTCCAATTTGGAACAAGTCTCTGCCTACAAGATAAAGAAACTTATCAATTTGACATTGAATTTTCACAGGCTCTAAAACAACATTTTTTTCCAAATTTCCTCTCCTCTCTTCCATGCACCTGTGATTACCTGCAGAATTGTCTATTGTTTTGAGAGTCCCACCTACTTGTGTCTGTTTTGCTGACATCTTATCTTTTCCTGTCCCCCCCCCCCAATCCATCATTCCTTCAACCAGAGTCATCAGATCTTATTTAGTCAAGCCAGGCACAATGGCACAGATCTATAAAGTCAGCTACTTGGGAGGCTGAGGCAGGAGAATCACTTGAGCTGGTCTGACCACAATTATAAGATCCTGCTTTGAAGAAGGAGAAGGAGGAGGAGAAGGAAGGAAGGAAATTGTCCTAGTCAAGTCCCAGAACAAATGTCACTTCTTCCATGAAGCCATCCCTAATCTCCTGGTTAGAAAGTTTGTCCCCCACCTTTGGAATTACACACCTCTTTATCTGCCTTTCTGCCCAGGATTAGTCATTTATAGGTGTGTTTCATCTGACCACTGGCTTATCTGTGATTCTCCCACTGTGTTGAATGACATAACAAGCAGCATATTGTTTCCCAAAGTGCAGTCCTGCCCTGCAACAAGGAGAAAAAAAAGTGTATTTCTCACCCAGCTCCCCTCCTGACCAGCCTCACAGAATGATGATCTCGGGTGGTCCTGCTATCCCTATGTGTTGGTAAGCACAGAAACCTGGTTCATGTGTATACCAAAGCAGGCCTAAGATGTCCTACACATGTTTATTCAGGTGACTGGAATAGATGAAGAGGGCTACTGGCTTCAAAAACTCTGCCAAAAAGCCCCGGAATTTCCACCTGGGATCAAAGTCACATTTTGGAACTGTGACCCGTTCTCTTTAGAAAACTACTGGAAAAACTCATGACTGTTACTTGGGAGGGGGATATATGACTATCATCATTTATTGATTTTTTAAATATTTATTTATTTATTTATTTTGGTTTTAGGTGCACACGATATCTTTATTTTACATTTATGTGGTGCTGAGGATCAAACCTAGTGCCTCATGCATAGTAGGCGAGCACTCTACCATTGAGCCACAATCCCAGCCCATCATTTATTGATTTTATGGCATGATTTAATTCATTAAATAAGCCAGCCTCTAGAAAATTAAACCCAGGAGATCTGAGGCATAGTTCAGAACATTTAGGTTCCTAGGAAGAAAGAGGGCAGGAGGAGGAAGGGGCTCCCCAGCCAGGATCCCAGCCACCGTGAAGCAGGCAGGATAGACAGTGAGGGACAATGGTGTTGACCAGACATTAAAACATGACATTGTAAGGTACCTTTGCTATCCTGAGGTTTTGCCTAGACAAGTCCTGAAAAAGAGTGTTTTAGGTTCCACAGAGGGACAACTACATATATCTAATGAAACAGTTAATTAATCATCATACCAGCTAGTATTTGAGCATGTATTTCCATATCTAGCTTTATTGGCTGCTGGGGCACCATTTGTCATTTGTTCCCACTACTTACCTACTTTCCAGGACCTCACCTCTGGTTTTTTTTTTTTTTTTCTTTCCTCACTGAATTCCAAGACAATAAGTGAAAATTAATTACTTACTTGTAACAGGGTTCTAGACTTCAGAATATCTGGTTGGGGTGGGAGGGAGTAGTAAAGGAATGTGCTAAATCAGAGTCTGGTAAAGGTATCAGTGCCAAGCAGAGAGGGTTTATTTATTCATGAGATAACTAACAGGAAGGAAATACAAAGCTCTTAGTAATTGCTCCCCTTGCAGAAGTGTATCTCCACGCTGCACCTTTACTTCCTAAGCCTTACTGCTTTAAGAGGTGATTATTTTGCTCCTTATCAGATTAACATAGAATTTGCTCATGCTGTGCTATCCTGTACATGTCCCAATTTTGTGACTGTTTTTACCTCTTCCAAAGTCACTGAGAAGGCTTGGTTGCAAACTACTGTGGTTGGAGTTTTCCAGGTACTTTGTCATAAATCCTCTGGGAAGGGTAAAACACAACCCCACTGTGACAAAATCCTTTAAGCTGTAGTTTCCATACAGAACTATGCCAGATGACCTCAGTTTTTCTAACTATCTTATCAGAAACAGAGCTTGGGCAGACTCTTGGGTTTAAAAAAAGGACACACATGAATAATTATCTGACAAAGAAAGTTTAGGTTTAATTAGTTAGCATTTAGAAAGCAGCTGAGCCTTTAAATGAAACTAGTCTATGCATTAAGAGATCATTAACATTGGGACAACATTGTTTTTTGCGTCATTATAGAATTTACTAAACCACACAAATGTGACTCAGATCAGAAAACTATAAGAGTATTTCCATTTCTGCTTTCGTTACTGTCTTCCTCTAAAAGTAACAAACCATCCAAACTACCTGCCCAAGAGCAAGTGCCTGAGCAAAAGAGAAGAAACCAGGGTCCCACAGTGCTCTTTCTTTTCCACACCATTAATGGAAGTACCAAGAACTCAACTGTGGGTCAAAGATATTTTCACGGTAAAACAAGAGGTAAAATTTATGTTGGGTAAATCACCTATTTGCTGTATGTGTTCTTAGGAATAAATATACAATTATCAATAATGTAATTATTTCTGATAATTCAGATAATTTTAGTGAGTTTTTAATCACTTGTACTAATGGTGACAGGAATAGCACAAAGTAACAAATTAGACAAAAATGATTCATATTTGGTCTTGGATTGTGTGATATTTTGCAACATATTTCCTTTGCCAATTCTGGTTGATTAACGTCTGATATAATTAAGCTATTGTTAAAACTAATTGTCATTTGCAGAATTCTTATAACTAATGGCTGAGAAAAGTGACACAAAAGCTTTTGAAATAGAAGGGAAAGAAGAAGTTGGGGAATAAATTTTTCCATCAAAAATCCATAAAGGGGAGAGAAAGGGGAAATATTAGGGGACAATATTGACCAAATTATAGTGTTCTATCATGTGCAAGTACAAATATATAACAATGAACCCCACTAATATGCATAGTTATAATGCACATATATGTGTGTGTAAATCATATATATATATATATATATATATATATATATATATTCCACAAAGTAGTGGACAGGGGGTGCAGCTCAGTGGCAGAGCTGTTGCCTAACTTGTATGAAGCTCTTGGTTAAATCCCATAACTGGAAAGTAAAAATGTGAAAAAATAGTGTCATAAAAGAAAACTCATTGACTTCATCCCTTCAGAATTGAAAAATTACCATACATGAAGTCACGTGCATTCCTAAATGGATACTCCTATACCAAGTAAAACCCCACCCTAATGTCTACAAATTGTACACAATGCAGAATCTTGCAGTCCTTTACAATCGGTCTGCACTATCCCAGACATATATTCAACAAAAATAAGCAAAGGTAGATATGGTGATACTTTCAGTGCCGTGTGAGGATGCTTTCATCTGAGAAAGTCTCAATGGCTCCAGAACACATCTTACATCTTCCCAACCACCCAGCCCAGGTTTGACTTTATTCTTTGAGAATGGGGTTAGGCAGGGAACATGAGATGATGGGCAGTCACAGAATATCCAAATTCCACTGAGGGTAGTAGTTCTGCTTCAGTAGCTGGGCCTGCGTCAGGTTCTTGCCACCCTCAGACAAGTCAGTGAAACAAGTGATGTCTCAGGTCGGGTTCCCAAGGAGCTGGGCCTGAGGGATTCATGTGCCTTATTAAGGTTCTGCTCTCACAGAAAGAACCTGGGAGAGAATGGTTACATCAGGACAGAGGAGAAAAAGCAGACTGCTGGGGCCCAATCCAAGGATCAGAGCAGCTGGCTCACAGCATCAGGCCTCCAGGTAAAATGACCAGCCCCTGTGCGGTGGGTCACTGCCTGGGATGGGATGACCCTCCCCTCAGTTTCTCCCAGTAGGAAAGCAAGTAGCTGTGATCCACTTGCAACCACACTGAGAGCAGCTAAGGGGAGGTACAAGCAGCCTGGGGCAGGCATGGAACAGGAGCCACCTCCGCAAGGACATCTCCATTGGTGGAAATTTGAAAATTGATAGCTGCTCACCTTCACCCTGACACGTGTGGCTGTCAGACAGTATCACAGAAAATGCAAACCTGCATCAATACAGGGAGAAAAATGGATCTATGTGATTGAATGGGGTTTTTAAATTAACCTTGTGCATTATTCTTTTGTTTTTATTTTATATTCAGATAAGCCAAATAATTGTTCTAATCATTGCACAAAGCAGTCATCACAAAGCACTGTACTAGATGTCATCTAGGATGTTCCTAGGAGCTTACCTATAGGAACTTACGCTTCTGTAGGGCCTGAAGTCCAAGCAAGAGATACAAAGGTGAACAGTGGCAGGAGGAGCCAGGTATGTGTGCTTTACACACACCACACACATCTGATGAACACTTGGTTTGTATGTAATCAACCGACTAGTATCCAAAATATCTGATTCAAAAAATTTCTCCCATCTAACTCCCCCTCCGCCTTCAAAGTGCACGGTGTGGGCTCTC
The DNA here is from genome assembly GCF_001458135.2 of Marmota marmota marmota. Classification (NCBI taxonomy): domain Eukaryota; kingdom Metazoa; phylum Chordata; class Mammalia; order Rodentia; family Sciuridae; genus Marmota; species Marmota marmota. The sequence continues at coordinate 1,156,779 of NW_026000048.1, forward strand.
ACTGACCAGCTGCAGATTCAGCTGCTCTTGTCTTTCCCTGTCACAGATGTGGCCCAGCTGTTTTCTCTCTTGCACTTAGACCTTGGGTGTTGGCCTGGGAGACCTTGGACAGAAGCAGGCTCCTGTGAGATTTGCCTGGCTCTCAGTTCTTCCTCAGCCCCCACCCTGCCTCTGGCTTACAACCCTCAGATTTGCCATCCTCCATTCATGGTATGTCCTTCCTGGATGCAAGAAGATGGGCAGCCCCAGCTCCTGGCCTTTTAAAACACAACACCAAACTCAAGGACACAGTCTCCTTGAGAATTTTAACTGAGATGGAAAAAAACATGCCAGGCATACTGTTCACAATGTCTCAATCAAAATGCTTGTACCAGGCCACCTCCAAACATTCCAACACAATGGGGACCAGTGCTCAGGAGACGGCTTGTCCCATAGCAGCTGGCCCCAGCCCTGTAGCCCAGGGGCCAAAGGTCATCCATCTGGTTGGCACAGCCCTGGGAGAATCCTTGTTTTCAGAGTAAGCAGTCTCACCCAGGGCTTCGCAAGATTTCTCAATGGTTTTAGACCTCAGGAAGAAAAGAATATGCATATAAATCACAGCAGAACAAAGCAGAATTTAATAAGTGCCATATGAATAACGTGTTTCCAAGGAAGATAAAGAATGAGGAAGTTAATATAGAAAATCCATTAACTTTGGAGCTATTTTCTTTGATCTCAAATCAACATTTCTAACTGTGGAAGTTTGGCTCAACTGAAACCCACTCTAGTCCTTTTCAGTCAGAGGTGGTGCTTTCTTCCTCTGATCACTGACTGGCCACAAAACTTAAGAAAAAGTACTCTTTTTTCGGGGGTGGGGGGAGGTACTGTGGATTGAACTCAGGGGCACTCAACCACTGCGCCACATCCCAGCCCCAATGTGTATTTTATTTAGAGACAGGGTCTTACTGAGTTGCTTAGCACCTTGCTTTTGCTGAGGCTGGCTTTGAACTCATGATCCTCCTGCCTCAGCCTCCCAAGCCCCTGGGATTACAGGTGTGTGCCACCACACCTGTCTAAGAAACAGTACTCTTAAGCACAAGAAAGAGAGAAAGGGAAAGGCCAAAATATAGAAAGAAAAACGATGTACAGAGCGAGGGTAAGAGAAAGAGGTGGGAAAGGAGCAAAGGAGGGGAGAAGAGATGCACACTAGATCACTTAGCTCTTCAAAGAATATATATTCAAGGATAAAGAACAGGGACAAAAATGGATAAAGAGACAATGCAAGAAAACACAAACACAGGGAGAAATAGAGCCAAACTGATGATTTTTAAGATTTCACACTGGGCTGGGGCTGTGGCTCAAGTGGTAGCGCGCTTGCCTGTCATGCGTGCGGCCCGGGTTTGATCCTCAGCACCACATACAAACAAAGATGTTGTGTCCGCCGAGAACTAAAAAAATAAATAAATATTTAAAAAAAAAAAAATTTCACAGTGAAAATTAGATATTAGATTCCCAAGGCTGTCACAGTGCCACAAACTGGGTGGCTTTAAATAACATAAATATGTGACCTTATTCTGAGGCTGAAGCTCTGAAATCAAGGTGTCAACAGGGACAGGTTCTAAAAAAATTCCTTCCTTGCTGGGCATGGTGGTGCACCCCTGTAATCCAGCTTCTCAGGAAACTGAGGCAGGAGGATTCAAGGCCAGTCTCAGCAACTGAGTGAGAGCCTGTTTCAAAATAAAAAAAAAAGAAAGGGATGGGGGTTAGCTCAGTGATAGAGCATCCCTGGGTTCAATCTACTGGGGTGAGGGTGGGGTGAAAACACAGACGCCTTCCTTGGCTCTTGTAACTTTGGCAATCCTCTGCAGTCCTTGGCACCTCTTGGCTTATAGATCCTCCCTCCAACCTCCAACTCCACTGTCCATGGCCAAAATTATCCTTTCTTTTCTCTGTCTTCACATTTCCCCTTCTTATAAGGACATCAGTCATATTGGATTAGGGCCCACCATAATGACTTTAACTTGGTTAAATCTGCAAGTACCCTATTCCCAAGTAAAGTAAAGCAGCCCGGTTCAGTGGTGCATGCCTGTAATCCCAGCAACTCAGGAGGCTGAAGCAGAAGGATTGAAAGTTTGAGACCAGCCTCAGCAATTAAGTGAGGCCTAAGCAACTGAGTGAGATCCTGTCTCCAAATATAAAAAGAGTGAAAAGGGCAGGGGATATAACTCAGTGGTAAATTGTCCGTAGGTTTGTTCAATACCTACCATCCCAAATCACAAAAGTTTCAAATGTATAACAGATGTAAATATGGGGAAAAGACAAATTTAGATGGATACTTTATATGAAGAACAACAAGAAAAAAAAAAGAAATTATAAAAGGCTAGCTATTAAATACCAAACAAAACAAACCAACCAAAACTGTAAAGCTCAATTGAAGCAGTAGAAAAAATAATTAGCAACATGTTCTATACAACTTTTAAGTTTTTGAATAATGCACACAAAAAGAAACCAAAACAAGTATTGGACAAATCACTTTGTTATATTGTCTGCATGAACAAATATGTAACAAAGAATCCTATAATATATATAATTATATTATGTATAATTATAATGCACCAATAAAAATATGGAAAAATTAGTAATAAAAAAGAAATAAAAGCAAAGGCAATAAACAGATGATTATGAAAGAGAAATGGAGATTGTTCATGAGTCAATTGATAAGTTCCCCTCTTTTGTCACCTAAGATAATTTCATTTGAAATTCTCCATGTTGTAAGTCCAATTAGTAGGTGAACTCTTACTGTGGGAGACAGAGTCTCTGGTTCTGTAATGTTCTAGAAAACCAAATCATCCATTTTTAGTACAATACACTTTTATCAGTGAGGGTGTCATAGATGGTCAGGCAAGTGGGCCTCCTAGCACTGGTCCACAGAGTCACTGTCACAGGCACCACGACACTGGAGCAGGCTTCTTCTTACAAGCAGTGTACCCTAGTGGCCGGCAGAACATTCTGTGTGTTCTCTGCACACAGTCACCCTGAAGAAGAAGAGAGAAGATGGAATGGGGCCTATGCCTGCCAATTGCTTCTGCACTCACCTCTCAGGTAAGAAACAGGTATGCACGGATATGTGTATATTTGTAAATAAGGACATAAAACACTGCACTAACAGAAGCTGCTCCACATGGAAAACAACCTGAGGTATGGGGAGATGTCTTCTTTGCCAAAGTAAAAAATAATTAAGAATTGGAATTGAGAGATTAACTGATTTGATTAGCCTTAGACAGAAAATTATAGTGGAAACCTATTATAAGAAGAGGGGAGGGCTGGGGTTGTGGCTCAGTGGTAGAGTGCTTGCCTAGCATGTGTGAGGCCCTGGGTTCGATCCTCAGCACCACATATGAATAAACAAAGTTTTTAAAAAAAAAAAAAACATCGGCAACTAAAACAAATTTTTTTTAAAGAGAGAGAGAGAAAGAATTTTTTTTTTTTAGAAAGAGAGAATTTTTTTTAATATTTATTTTTTAGTTCTCGGCGGACACAACATCTTTGTTTGTATGTGGTGCTGAGGATCGAACCTGGGCCGCATGCATGCCAGACGAGCGCGCTGGCAACTAAAAAATTTTTAAAAAAAAATTAAAATAAGAAGAGAGGAATTGTGATTGGTTACCAAAAAAAAAAAAAAAAAAAGAAGAAGAAGAAAGAAAGAAAAAGAATGTAATAGAAAGAATAAGGCAATTAAAAAAAAAATGAAAGGATCCACAATCAAAGTGCAGCATATCCTGAGCTCTTCTTTTAATGTGATATTGATGTAGTTTAGTTTAGGTTTGCTATTTGTTTTCCTTTTTTTTTTTTTCTCCCTTTCTTCTTCCTTCCTGAGTTGTTTTGGCTTTAATCAAATGTTTGGGGATTTTTTTTAAATTCTATTTTAATTCCTCTGCTTTTTCCTATACTGCATTGTTTTTGTGTATTGTTGTTGTCTTGGTCTGATTTTGTTTGTTTGTTTTGTTTGTTTCTAAAAACACAATAAGGTAGACTGGGAAAGTTACAAAGAAAAGAGTCTTATTTGGGGTCGGGGTTCTGGAGGTGCTAAGTTCAGGGGTTGCATCTGCCTTCTCGGTGGCAGACACCCTAGGTGATACAGAGCACCACATGTTAAGAGACAGAGGCACCTAGTGTATCTATTCTGGCCTCTCTCTTCTTCAGGATTCAATCCTGGTAGCTCCACCCTGCTTGCCTTATCTAATCCTAATGACCTCAAAGGCCCCACCTATAATCACCACAGTTGGGTTGAATTGCCACCCTCTTAATATCTCACAATGGGGACAAAATTCGAACATGACAGTCAGAGGTGACAAACCACATTTAAGCCACACTTGTCATTTATTTATTCTTGTAGGTTTGAATTTCTATCGAGGGTCATGAAGACCCTCCTTGAAAATTCTTATAGTATAATTATAAGGGAAATGAAATGTCTTTTTTTGCATATTCAATTTTGAATGATATTCTTGCTGGATTCTTTATTTTTAGGTTGATAGTTTTCCTCAACATTTAAAAATCATGTTCAGTTTTATTCTGACTTCCATTGTTTCTGAAAAGAAATTGACCATGATTTGTATAATATCATCACATGTATATAATTGTTATTTTTCTCTGTGTGTTTTCAAGATTTTCTCTTTATTTTTGGTTTCAACAATTTGACCATGAGGGGAGGGGGGATAGGGAGGGCAGCAGAATACAACAGACACTAGTATTGCTGTATGTATATACGTGGCTGTATAACCAATGTGATCCTGCAATCTGTACACGTGGAAAAATGAGAAGTCATACCCCATTTGAATCAAATGTATGATATGTCAAGATCATTGTATTGTCTCGAGCAACTAATAAAAAATAAAAATAAAAAAATATATATATATTAAAAAAAACAATTTGAACATGATATATACCTTGGTGCTGGTTTCTTGGTATTTATCCTCCTTAGGGTTTTCTGGACTTTTGAAACATGTAGGTTTATATTATGAAAAGCATGTAGAACTGATTTAAGTCTTTAAAGGTTTTTGGACTATTCTAACTTTCTGTTTCTTCTTCAGTAAGACTTGGTATACTTCTTAAAACTTTGTCCGTTTCATCTATATTTTCAAATTCATTGTCATAAAGTTGTTAATAATATCATTTTTCCCCTAATATATTTTGTGTGTGTCAACTCTAGTGATAATCTCTTTTTCATCCCACTTATGGTGTGTGTGTACCTCCTATTTTTGGAGGTTTTGTCAATATTGTTATTGTTATTGAAGAACAAACTGGTGCCCAACTCAGTCCTCCCTATTGTTTGTTTGTTTTATTAACTGTTCACAAAATTGGATTGTTTATTTATATTGTTCATTATTTTATATTTTTAATTACTATTTCTGGTTTGAGAATTTCTATCAATCACTGAGAAGAGTACATTAAAATGTACCTCTATAATTATGGATTTGTGTAATTCTCCTTATAGTGGAAAATCTGCTTTGAATGTTTCAATTGAGAATCAAGCTGTGCATAAATATTAATCATTTATAGATGATTTATAAATTTTCTCCCCCTCCCCACAGTACAGGTATTGTTTCATTTATTTATAAAAAAATATTTTCTGCCCTTTATTAAACAAAACTTCAGAAAATACACCTAAAGGTCAGTTCCATTTTTATTTTTGTGTGTACTGATTCTCATTCATGATGTCTCTGCCACGCCACCACCTCCCACCATCACTTTTGGTATCTTGTAATCTTTGACTCTCTGTTTGTCATTGCCCTTGGAAATTATTTTTGTTAGTTACCCAAGGTCTAAGATGCAAATGTTCTCCTTAAGGGCATTCATATTTCCTTCTAAGAATATTGTAAGTACTAACAGTTGCAATCATTTGAAACCAATTTCATAGCTTGATTTTTCATAACCTTTGAGTTGTTGATCATATGTACCTGAGTACAAATTTATCTGAGAGCAGGTGTCGGGCAACAAATCAAATTCTCTGGAATGTTCTCATTGTTCTCCTATTCATTCTGAGACAGCTTTCTTTAAAATTCCCTTTGGTTGGGGTAGAGAGTTGGATTTGTTCAACCTTAAACTGAGTGTGATTCTCTTTGGGAGTCCCAGCTTAACATCAGTAATATCTGCTTTAAGACGTTGGATAATGGGCCTGACTTTTGTTCCTCTTGTCTTGAAGGGATGTAGAACCAAAATCCAAGTGTCCGTGCAGCAAATGCCCTTGGGACATGATCCTCTTTGGTCATTGTATATACATATGCTTAGAAATCTCATTACAGACTTTCATATAATAATTAGGAGTTCCTAATGTCTTTCCAAATTTCGATACTTTAAAGTTATGTAAGACTATGTTACATAATATTTTTCATTGTTTTTTGCTGGAGAGTTAATCTGACTAATCCAGTCTGCTGCTTCTGGAAACCAGAAGTTCCTACTTAACATCAAACTATTTTTATATATTGCTTTTATTCAAATAAAACTTAAAGAAAAAGAGTAAATAGAAATTGAAAAAAAATGTGAAGTCTATAGAGAAAAGCCATGAGATAGATGCAGAATAGAAAAAGTGACAAATTAGTTAAGATCTCACAGAAGGGAAGAAATTTTAGCTGAGTCCTAAATTATTAGAAGAAGTATTCAAAGGGAAAAAATATGGGCGCTTCAAGAGTAAGGGGAGAATACAAAGCCTTGGAAGGGACGAGAAACATGGCATGTCCATGCTGAGGGACTGTAGCCAGATAGTCTACAGGACAGCTGCAGGACTCCAACATGGATGGTCCTTCTTACTTCACTTCTCATCTGTGTCCTGCTAACATCATTTCCCTCAGGCACTGAGCTGACTCTTGACTTTATCTCCCAATTTCAGCCCCATCCCTGCTCACCAGATATGATAGGAGGACTCGGTTTCCCAGCCCCAGCCAGGGATATTGTCTATGAGTTTCAGTCATGCTCTGGCTGTTAGATTGATCCCCTTGGCTGGCTTTAAAGCTAACCTTAAGGCCCTAGTACCAATTATTTGGGATCATTATGGTTCCTCTGCAATTAAGTGTTGATCACTAAGATACAGAAGGAAGAGAAGCTGATCTGGGAGAGAACATAAGTTGAATTTGAAGCATGCAGAGTTTAAAATACTAAAAGTTTCAGTAGGCTGTTAGCTATATTAATCCAGAACACATCTGTATGCTTAGAACTAGAAATAAAAATTAAAGAGTCATTAGTCTACCTGAGATAACTAATACCCTGAGGAAAGGTGATGTTGCTCCCCTTTATCACACAGAATGAGAAGAAGAGGGGTGCAAGAATGCAGCCTACAAGTCCCCAGCATCTCACAACTGGCCAGAAAAAGGGGAAGGAGAAGGATGCAGTCAATACCAATTCTAATTTACTCCTTTAGTTTTCAGATGTGAATGCACCTCCTAAAAATGCCTAATTAATTATCAGAAGAATATCTCGGGCTCTGCAAGAATCCAGCTCAACAATAATTAAAATATTTTATTCTCCTTGAATAAGTGCCCAAAGAGAAGTGAAAAGCATGGTCTCCAGATCTTCCTCGGTTTTTATTGCTGTATTTTTAAACACGGACCCAGGATAACAGGACTTCAGATGGTATGGTCACTGAATTCCTGCACAGCACTCTTCACAGTGAATGTGGAAAAGTGAACACTGTTCCACAATCAGAAGCTTTGAAGCTGGAAGGACGTTTGGAGAGTTTCTGAATGAACCAATCAGATGGTTTTTAAAAAGAAATATGAAAATCATCAAGGTCAAGTGATTTGATCAACATTCTATCTGCAATGTTAAAATGCAGAGCTTCAACAAGAATTTGTCTTCTCCATTCCAGGCCATTGACCAAATAACTGCTGCTCGTAACAGAAAACTCAACAACAGTCAACAACACAACTCTAGACACTGTTTCTCTGTCTGACCCAACAGGAAGCTGAAAGGTAGACAGAGGGAGCTTCCAGCTTCCATCAAGGACCGGATCTCCCCATCCTCCATGTATGCACCCTTACTTGAAGGTTGCATTTGTGACTAAAGAAAGAGGAGGAGTGTAAAGGAGACAGGAAACATCTTCTTATGAGGCTTTGACTTTTTCTTATAAGGAAAAGCCTCACTCAGGATTGTCCACCATTATCTGTTTGGCCAGAACTGTCTCGTGGCCACTTACAACTTTGGGGATTCTATGCAAGAGAAGAGCAAGAGACAAAGTCCTCAAAATGCTTTTCTTGTGCTATTACTGTCAAACCAAAACGCTTAACAGTTTTGCTTTTCTTCATTTTTAACCCCAGAACTAAATATCTGTCTTGTAATATTATAATATTGACATTCACCATTATGTCTGAAGAATTTTACATGCAATTTAGCCACTGGTGATAAATCTCACCTCCATGACCATCATCCAGAACAAGAAAGAGATTATTCTGACAACAGAGAGCACAAAACAAAGCAAACTCAGTTTCTCCTACACTCTCACTCAACAATACACTCCCGACACCAGAGTGCGGGATTTCCCTCCCATACCAAGCAAGCAATGTTGCAGCCCCCGGCCTGCCTACTTCGGATGCCAATTACAAACATCCGGTTGTTTTACCTGTGCTTTGGAACAAACTTGGGTTGGATTAATTTGCTTGAATGGCTCACAGAACTCAGAAATATGTTTACTGACATATCATCAAAGGCATTCAAAGGACGCAGACAGAGACATGCATAGAGCTAGGCACACAGGAAGTGGCAAGGAGCTACTGAGAAACTCCCAGAATCCAGTCCTTTGGGTTTTTATGGAAGCTGTATTACTTAGGCATGATAGATTAAATCATGGGCCATGGGTGAGCTTAACATCCAGTTGTTCTCTGTCCTTCAAGAGTGGCAGGTGGCACTCAACCCTCTTACCCTGTCTTGGTTGTCCTGCAACCAGCCCCCATCCTGAAGCTACACAGGGGCTGCCGGTCATCAGTAAACTCAGAATAAAAATGACACTCTAACTTTGAAGGTTCCAAGGATATTGTAAGTTATATGCTAGGAAACTTGAAGAAGACCAAATACATATTTCACAACGTCACAATTATGAATCCCCATTTATCCCTTCCCAATCCCAATCCCAAAACTCCTCCCTCAGATTTTTAGTGATGGATGCTGTTCTTGTCTGTGACATTTTACAACAAGTGTCTGCCTCCCTAGAACATGAAGTTTAGTTTTTCCTGTTTTTAAATTTGATGTAAAAAAAAAAAAAAAAAAAAAACACTGGTTATTCTTTTGGGACTTGCTATTCCCACTCCACGTCACATAGATAGGATTTCCCCCTCCACGTCACGTAGATAGGATGCATCTATGCTGCCATCTGTACCTGGCATTCATTCATCTTCATTGCTGAATAGAATCCCATTGAACTGATATACTTCAGTTTATTTATCCTTTCTATTATTGATGGTCATTTGGGTTGCTTCCAATTTGGGGTTATTACAGATGCTGCTGCTTCAAACACGTGCATGCTATCTTTAGCCACAAATACTCACATCTCTGAGGTACAGTCCTAGGAGGACTGCTGAGTAATGAAGCATGATGGTCTTCAGCTTTGCTAGGTAAAGCCAAACTGCTCCAAAATGATCACATCATTTATAATCCCTCACCATAGGACAGTTTCCCATGTTCTACATCCTTGTCAGCATTCAACAGTGTCCAACTTGAGGTTTTTGCAGGCATATGGTAAGGTCCTCATATCTTTAGGTTGTTTCTGTGGTTTTATTTTGTATTTCTGTGACTGCTGATGAAATTAAGACCTTGCCACATCTGACCAGCTCTTTTGGTCTGTGTTCCTTCAAGTCTTATGGATCATTTTTCTACTGGCCATTACGGCCAGTAGCGACCTAAACATCCTAATAACAGGTCTTTTTTCAACTATCTTTTCTGGCAGTCTGACTTATCCATTCAGTCTTTCTATGGCGTGCTTTGATGAATGGAGTTCTCAATTTTAATGTGTTAAATTAAGCAACCCTTTCTTTTCGTGATTGGTGCTTACAGTGCCTCATTTCAAAAATCTTTCCCTCCCCTAAGGCCAGGGAGGTATCTTTGCTAGCCCCTCCACCAACCATCCACTTTTATATCCAGGTCTTTACGTTTTCTGATTTTGGTATCAAGGACCAAGACCCTACTGATGACCCTCCCACTCCATCCCCCGCAGAAAACAGCTGTAATATCTAGAAAACCACAAAATCAAGAAATACTTACTGCAGAAACTGTTGAGTGAACAAAGCAGACAGACCCCAGTGGAGGACGGAGAGGGAGGCATATAAGCAAGTTCCTGTTTCCAGGTCTCCTAGTCTACACAGCAAGCACAGTGATGGGTGGGGAAAGAGTCCATGGGGAGTAACTCACAGGCTTTGATGGTATGGGAAACCAGAAAGGGAAAGCCAGAGTGTGTCTGAGTGCTGAAGAGCTGGAGAGACCCCCTGAGAGAAAAATTCAGAGAAGGGATCCCCAAATTCTGCCTTCCCTCTAACTGCTGACCCTGGAACCACACATTATACAATGGGCCCAGTCACCCCACATTATGCAGTGGGTTCAGTCACCCCACGGAAGGCAGAAGATCTGCACAGATGGAAACTGCCACTCAAGAGTTCAAACCCAGCTGAAAAAAAATACCTGCTGAACAGAGATCCCTGCAAGGAGGAAAATAACATGATCCAGAGTACCATGCTTCATTTTCATAACCACCAGGATGCAGTTCAAAATTACCCAACATACGAAAAAGAACCAAGAAAACAAAACATATTCTCTAGGAAAAGGATTATCAAGGTTGACTTCAAGTTTGGTTTCCCATGTTGAAATTCACAGTTAATTCTTTAGTCTGCATTTTAATTTTTGTATGTATTGTTAGGAAGGGGATCTTTTCTTTTTCTTTTTTTCAATAGTATTTACTTTTTTAGATATGTATTTTATTTATTTATATGTGGTACTGAGAATCAAACCCAGTGCCTCAAACATGCTAGGCAAGCGCTCTGCCATTGAGCTACAACCCCAGTCCTCTTTTTTATTTTTTAATTAAAAAAATTATTTTAGTTGTCGATAGAACTTTATTTATTTTATGTGGTACTGAGAATTGAACCCAGTGCCTCACACATGTTAGGCAAGCCCTCTACCTCTGAGCCACCACCCGAGACCCCTCTTTTCTTTTCTTCCTTCCTTCCATCCTTAGCCTATTTCCTTCATCTTCATCAATTATCTCAATTGTGTATTGAAAAAAATTTATTGTTGCCCCTTCAACCTGAAGCATGGCCTCAAAGAGCCATATATTATATGCACATGACTCTGTGTCTAGGTTTTCCATTCTAATCAGTTGACCCACTTGTCAATCAACAGAGAGCATTGTAGTTATGTAGCTTTACACTATGAATTGATTTGGTGGTGGGGATTGAACCTGGGCCTTCGTATACTAAGCAGGTTCTCTTTCACTGAACTGCACTGCCAGCCCCTGGATTGATATTTGATATAGCAACCTCTCTGCCTTATTCAAGGATATCATGGCTCCACATAGCACTTTGCAATTCCATGTACATTCTAGAGATGGCTTATTAAGTTCCACTAAGCAGACACACAAATTGTTAGAAGTGTGACCGAAGCTACTTGGAATTGCCCAGTCTACTTGGGAAGCATCTATGGCCATTCCTTAGAAGTGTAATTGAACCTTCTTGGAATCACTTAGTTGGTTTGGGAATCATCTATAAAATAGTGCTGAGTCCACTAATTCACAAACATTACTTAGTTTTCCATCCCTTAAGATTCTTGCAATGTCTTCCATTACATTTTTATAATTTTCCCTGTAGAGAACTTTTGTAATATTTACTCCTGCCCATCTGACATTTTTGGATATTATTTAAATGGCATATTTTCAAATATTTTTATTTGTATCTTTCTTAAATACAAAAATGCAATTCTAGTATATTCATCTTGTAGCCAGCAAAAAAAAAAAAAAACTCATTTGACTAATTCTGTGTTTTTTTCTATAAATTGCTTTGGTTTGTTTGTTTTTTCCCCATGTGTACAACAATCTGTGGTAATACTAGCTTTATTTATTCCTTTAAAATCTTTTTAGCTTTATTTCCTTTTTATTATTTATTGCACTGGCTGGGACCTCTAATACAAAGCTGGATAAAATGGTGTTAGCTGATACCCTATCTTGTTTCATCTCTAAGACAAATCCCAGACATCTCACCATTGAGAATGATACTTGCCATTAGGGTCCTGTAGCCATCCTTTACAGAAGAAGACATTCCTGTCTGTTCTGAGTTTGCTAAGTGGGGTTTGTATTTTAATAAAAATTATGAATGTATGCTTGACTTTTTCAAATGCTCTTTATAAAGTTGCTAAGGTGGTCATATTATTTTTCTCACTTAATGTGATAAATTATATTCTGTGATTTTCTAATGCTAAATTTATTCTTAGACAACATCCAATGTGGTAACGATATACTTTTTCTTCTATTATTGACTTAAATTTGCTAATCCATTGCTTAGGATTTCTGCATCCATGTTCATGAAAAAGATTGTAATTTTCCTTTCTTATAATGCCTTTGTATGGTTTTCTGATCAAGGTTGTGCTTATATACAAGAAACTGGGATGTTTCATCTTATTCTGCTTTCTGAGATCATTCATGCAAGATCTGGGCTTAGTTATTCCTGAAAGGCTTCCAGAGCTCACAAGATAGTCACAGCCTGGCTGGCACGGCCTCTGGCCAGCGTCTTTGGCGGCGGCCTCCTTCCTTCTTCTCTGCTTGGTTGGGTCTAAGGCATCTCTCTGGGGAGTTCCCAGGCCTGGCAAGATGAGGAGCCCAGTGTTGGTGTGGCTGAGTCTCTCCCAAGGCCGCCCACAGGCACAGGCCACCCTTGCTGCCCCCACCTCAGGTCTTCTTGCCCCAGGTGGCGCTGGTGTGCAGTGAGCACTGACCTTGATCAGAGGCCGCTGGGTGGTTCTGGCATCCTCAAACCTTTCTATTCTCATCTAATAATTGACCTTGGATTTACCCTTGCCTTTTCAGATCTTTAATGCTTTCATGGTATTTTTTTCTCTCCAAATACAGTCTTTTTCATTTCGTTTTATTTCAGCAGGAAGGTTTAGCTTAGCTTAGCAACATTACAAACATGAGAAGCATAAACCACCCATGTTCATCTTGTCAAATCCACTCTCTGAGATACACCTTTGTCTACTAAAACCAAACCTGCCCCTGTCCAGAAATACCCTACAGGGAGGTTCAACTTCACAATAAATCCACATGTTCTAATCCAATGACCATAGTTGTAAAACACAAGAACAAGCTAATATTTTATTTTTTTAATTAACAGTCTTAGTGTCCTTATTTAAATGAAAAAAAAAGGAACATTAAAATTTTTATTTCCAACCTAGAAAAAAATCTTACAACAAATAACTTCAAAGTATACATCTAAGAGTAATTGACTAGGAGCTGGGTGTGGAGGCTCATTCCTATAATCATCCCAGCTACTTGGAGGCTATGGGAAGGGACCTGGACAGTAGAATGAGTCCTGGTCTCAAAAAAAATTAATAATAATAGAAGAGGAACCAAGAAAATTATTGAATAAATCAGAAGCATCAACAAAATCTATTATAGAATGTATGCATACATGCTTGTAAGAAGAAAAATTCCCAACAATGCCTGCTTTTCATCAATATGCCAGTAAATTTTATCTCTTTTCAATTTCTGGGGGCTTAGTGTCTGTAATATTTGCAACTTTATTTATTAAAAAAACAATATGACAATGACTGTTTATTTTATTTCACTCTGGGAACCCCATGTATATTTAGCAAATTAGAAATTGTTCTTTTGTTCACTATAAAATAATATAGATTTTCTTCATTCTAGAGCCAAAGTCATTACTTTAAAAAAATGGAGTCAGGAAAAAGAATTCTCTAAGTAATATGTAATGGATTTTGCACATCAAATTCCACTTCTATTACTTGCTGGTTTAGAATAAATGGACATAAATATTCTCTCAAGTGTCACCTACTCACATAGAGACAATCCTAGGGGAGATTACTTTGCCATGCTGACATTCATAGAAAGCATTATAACATTTGGTGAATACCCATGATACATAAGTTCAAAGAAAGAGTTGCCCAGAAAAAGATAATTGATAAACATTAAGCATTTAAGTATTATGAAAAAGAGTCTTCCAGGTGGTGAACTGTTCACTCTGCTAAAGCTCAGGTTGGTTAGTTCTTTTTTGAGTAAAAAATACAATGTTGATGATCAGCACACATCGATGTGTTTGGTCCTAAGCAGGACTAATCCCTGGCATCCGGATATCCATGGGGTGCCCAGCAAGAACCCAGCACAGGAGTGGTTACCTGAGTTTCATCCTCTGGGGAGAAACAGCAAGCAAAGAATTGAAGAACCCTCAATCCAAGGGACAGGCTCCAAAGCCCTGGGGGACCTGTGGTTCCATTAGTCAAAGGTCCTGAAAGACAGTTAACTTCAGGCTCAACTTTCCAGGATGTAATGCTTCTCTTTTTCTTATTTTCCTTTTCTTGTGATGCTAGGGATTGAACCCAGGTCTTCACACATGCTAGGCAAAAGCTCTATCACTGAGCTATAGCCTTACCCCTTTTTATTTTATTTTGAGATGGGGTCTTGCTAAGTTGCCCAGGCTGGCCTCAGACTTGGGATCCTCCTACCTCAGCCTCCAGAGCAGCAAGGATTGCAAGTGTGCACCACCACGCATAGCTAGATGTTTCATAATTTGGATAAAATGATTCTCTCTTTAAGCATCTGGATAGCATCCCCCTTCCCAAGCAACCGCTGATCTGCTTTCTGTGGTTAATTTGCATTTTCTAGAGTTTTATATAAATGAAATTATACACCTAGGGTGTTTTCAGGTTATTCTCATTGACAGCAAAGAACAGAAGGATCAGGAACTAGGAAAGAAATTCTGAAATTTACCTTTTCATCACCAACTATATGTAGTTCCATCTTCCCTTGCCTGAGTAGAAATGCAGGTCTATGTGGAGAAACCACCACATTGCTCAGACCACGGGAGCCAGTGGACAGAGATGTCTTTCTGCCCCTGCTCTAGGATCAGCAGTCCTGGAAAAGATTCATCTCCACCCAGAAATTTCACAGAGGCTTGAACTAATGATCTGAACTTTCACTTAAGGACCACAATCCTGTCAACACCAAAGATGGGAGAAAGGGCTTTTTAGTGTAATCAGAAAGGAACTTAAATATTTCATTCTCACTGAGAATGGTTTAAGTGGTGAGATGGCATTTTGTCTAAACACGGACCAGGTGCTGGGTTCAATCACCAGCACCAAAAAAAAAAAAAAAAAAAAA
>NW_026000048.1:1172134-1204932 GCF_001458135.2 Marmota marmota marmota
AAAAAAAAAAAAAAAAAAGAGAGAGAGAGAGAGAGAGAAAGAGAGAGAGGAGAGAGAGAATTAAAATACAATTAATTTCAGTTCAAGTTTCTGCTTTAGACTAACTTCACATTGACCGTTAGAGGTCAGACATCCAGTCTAAAGTAATTTTAGGTGTGACCTGTAACAGAGCGAGCAAATAATAATTACTCAATAAATTTTGATGAAAGAAAATAGAACTATTTTTGTTCATCAACAAAGACTGCTTGATAGGTAATATGGCAGTCATTTGTCCAAATAATCCATTTCTTCTTTTCTTTTCTTTCTCTCTTTCTTTTCCTCCAAGTGCTAGGGAGGGAATGCCGGCCCTCAGGCATACAAGGCAAGTGAGCTCCCTCCGAACTACACTCCAGCAAACCTCACCCCAGATGATTTTTAAAGCACTTCCCACATATAGGACATTTCTATTGAAAACCTAATGTGACAGAAGTTTAGTGTCATGAATTGTTCAAATATGTAATTAATAAAACACACAAATAAAATGTTCCTACTTCTGATTGCTGCATTATATTTTCCAAAATAAAATTTAAAATGTTGTCAAAAACAACATTTTAAATATTGTCTTCGTTCAGGAGCCCCCATGTTACAAGGAACAGAACCAGCAGATGCCATATTCCAACTAGTAAGATGCTGCCCATGTGCAACAGATATTACTAGTTGCATTTAGTGGATAGCAGGGGTAGACATAGATCACAGTAAAACTTTCAGTTTAACATTTATATAATTTTGTAAATTGGGGGCTGGGATTGTAGCTCAGCAGTAGAGCACTCGCCTAACACTGGCGGGACCCGGGTTCAATCCTCAGCACCACATAAAAATAAAGGCATTTTGTTGTGTCCATCTACACCAAAAAATAAATGTTAAAAAAATAATAATAATTTTGTAAATTGTTTACATTTTTACAAGGTACTGCTTTCATAATAAAATATACAGGTATTTATATTTGGGAGATAACCAAGTATATGCTTCTCAGCAAACGCCAGCATTTAAACATGCCAAAACCAAGATAAATCCAAAATTATTATATATATTGCGAATATTTGTCTCAGTCATTAAAAATTGTTTTGTATAACATATGATTTTTTTTTTGGTGTGATATTAGGGACTGAATCCAGGAGTACTTTACCATTGAGGCACATCCCCAGCTCTTTTTATTTTTTATTTTGAGACAGGATCTTGCTAAATTGCCCAAGCTGCACTTGAACTTGTAATCCTCCTGCATTGGCCTCCCAAATAGCTGGGATGACAGGTATGCTCCACCACAGTGGGTCATAACACGTGAGTTTTAATGATGGGATAGCAGTTCACTTCTCTTGGCGTCAGTGATTTGCTAGGACAGTAATACCCTCTTATCTGAGTTTTTGCTTTCTATGGTTTCAGTTACCTGGTCAACTGTGGTCCAAAATTATTAAGTGGAAAACTCCAGAAATAAACAATTCCTAAGTTTTAAATTGCATGCCATTCTGCTTAGTGTGATGAAAGCTGGCATGGTCCTGCTCCATCCCTCTTGGGACTTTGTCCAGTGTATCATATGCTACCTACCTATTAGTCACTTAGTAGCCACCTCGATTATCTGATTAACCGCTGCAGTATCAAGAACCTTATTTAAAGTGGCACCAGAACACGAAAGTAATGATGCCAAAGAGAAGCTGAAAATGCTTTCTTTAAGTAAAAACACGAAGATTCTCAATAAGAAAGGGGGAAAATCATATGCTGATATCACTAAGATCTATGGTGAGACTGGATCTTCTATCTATGAAATTATGAAGAAGGAAAAATAAACGTATGCTAGTTTTGCTGGAGCTCAAGCTGCAAAAGTTGTGGCCACAGTGTGAGATAGGTGCCTGGGTAAGATGCGAAAGTTATTCCATTTTAAGTTTCTGTATTCCTCCTTCATTCATGCACCCACTGGGAATTTTGGAACTTATCCTACAGGGACCAGTGGGGACAACTATGTAAATACATCCTTGTGACCATCCTCGTATGTTACACTTTTTGCATATTTCTGATTCTTTTCTGAAACTAGAATTCTACAAAAAGAAACTGATGCTTCATAAAACTAAAAAGCACGTAAGTGGTGGGGATTCGTGACTTAGGAATGTAACACTGTCATCAGCTAGGGTTCATCTCTGTCTTCCATCTCTGTCTTCATCTGAAATCCAGCAGAAAAAAAATTCTTCTTTGCTCATGCGCTTGCTGTGAATGCCCAATCCCGTCTCAGTGGCAGTGATTTGGTCTGAACCCATCACCTAGTGGTATAGGTAAATGCACAGGTAAAGCAATGCTGCCCGTGTCAGGTGCTCCCTGGGATAGTGGATGCCACCAGAACTGCAGGGGCTGAGTGTGGCCTAGGCTTCCTTGCAGGGAGACTGGCCTGTCATTAGCAAGAAAGGAAGAGCCAAGTCCAAGCAGCAAAAATTGCCTGGGCCAGGTGCACACCTGCATGGAAAAGCGGAGAGAAGGAAGCTGTGGTCCAGGCACTTGGCTGAGGTGACCATTGACACAATGGCTCACCGAAAATCTTCTATTTTTTTTAATTTTTAATTTTATTTATTCTAATTACTTATATATGACAGCAGAATGCAATTCAATTCATATTACACAAATAGAGCACAACTTTTCGTGTCTCTGGTTGAACACAAAGTAGAGTCACACCATTCATGTTTTCATGCATGTACTTAGGGTAATGATGTCCATCTCATTCCGCGTCTTTACTACTCCCATGGCCCCCCTTCCCCTTCCTCCCCTTTGCCCTATGTAAAGTTCGTCTATTCCTCCCATGCTCCCCTCCATCCCCATTATGAATCAGCCTCCTTATATCAGAGAAGACATTCAGCATTTGGTTTTTTGGGATTGGCTAACTTCACTTAGCATTATATTCTCCAACTTCATCCATTTAGCTGCAAATGCCATGATTTGATTATCTTTTAATGCTGAGTAAAATTCTATTGTGTACATGGGTTTCTTTATCCTTTCATCCACTGAAGGGTACTTAGGTTGGATCCACAGTTTAGCTATTATGAATTGTCTGCTATAAACACTGATGTGACTGTGTCCTTGTGGTACGCTGTTTTTAAGTCCTTTGGGTATAAACTGAGGAGAGAAATAGCTGGGTCAAATGGTGGTTCCATTCCAAGTTTTCCAAGGAATCTTCATACTGCTTTCCATATTGGCTGCACCAATTTGCAGTCCCACCAGCAATGTAAAAGTGTGCCCTTTTCCCTACTTCGTCACCAACACTTATTGTTGTTTGTATTCTTAAAAGCTGCCACTCTGACTGGAGTGAGATGAAATCTTAGAGTAGTTTTGATTTCCATTTCTCTAATTGCTAATGATGATGAACATTTTTCATATATTTGTTGATTGATTGTATATTATCTTCTGAGAAGTGTCTGTTTAGTTCCTTGGCCCATTTATTGATAGGGCTATTTGTTTTATTGGTGTTCAACTTTTTGAGTTCTAGTGCTCTATCTGAAGTGCATGTGGTAAAAATTTGCTCCCATTCTGTAGGCTCTCTATTCACCTCACTGATTCTTTCTTTTGCTGAGAAGAAGCTTTTGAGTTTTAATCCATCTCACTTATTGGTTCTTGATTTTATTTCTTGCACTTTAGGAATCTTGTTAAGGAAGTCAGGGCCTAATCTGAAATGATGGAGATTTGGGCCTACTTTTTCTTCTATTAGGTGCAGGGTTCTGGTTTAATTCCTAGGTCCTTTATCCACTTTGGGTTGAATTTTGTGCATGGTGAGAGATAGGAGTTTATCATTTTGTTGCATATGGATTTCCAGTTTTCCCAGCACCATTTGTTGAAGACACTATCTTTTCTCCAATATATGTTTTTGGAAATTTTGTCTAATATAAGATAACTGTACTTATGTGAGTTTTTCTCTGTGTCCTCTAGAAAATCTCCTATTTTTATTTAACTTTATCTGAAATGTTCTTGAGCACTGTAAATTTGGCAATTATTCCTATTGCCCATTCCTTTTCTTTAATTTGCTACTATCATTAATTCATTGTTATTAATGTAACATTTATTTCAGCTTTATAACAATCCCTTGTAAGATGATCCTGAATATGAAAACTAAGGCACAAAGAAATTGGGAAACCACCAAGACTCATGGGTTTTATTCATTCTGCAAACATTTAGTGGACACCTACTGTATATGGGGTTGTGTGAAACCTTGCTTCCTAGTGAATAAAACAAAGTCATTTCCCTTGCAGAGCTTAAGTTCTAGTGGGGAGAGGCCGTAAACAAATGGACCTGTGCACACACAACACATGAGGTGATAAGGCTCTGTTAAGACCATGCTCTGCCTCACAGGACACATGGGCATGTAGCCTGTCAGGTGTAATCAACTGCCTTGGAGCAAAGATTACACAGCCTGTTTGCAACAGATTAGGAACCAGAATCCAGGACTTCCACTTCCCAGCTAGTGTGTCATCTATTCATCATCTCCTGAATTCATTCGCATTGCTCAGCAAATATTAATTGAGCTTCTGCTATTTGATGGATGATGTTGTGCTCAGCTCCAGGGATGCAGTGATGGAGAGGACAGCACCCCACCTTTTTTGAACCTCATCACCCACTGCACTCATCTGGATCTCCTGTTCTCTACCATGAATGTATCCAGCAACAAAACCAACCAATACAAGTGACTGCAAGTAAACTCAGCTGGACCCAGACCAGTCTGACAAAGCTCAGAGGCACAGGACCTTCTCAAATTCACGAAGGTGACTCTTGGTTAAAACATCCCAACCTGCTGTGCATGGCAGGATACACCTACAGTGTGAGATTGAGACAGGAGGTCATTGGAGCCCAGAATCTCAACAGAACAAAACAATCTAAAACACCCATCTCGCATCAGTCTAGGAGATCTGGTACAATTTGTGCTGAGTATTTATGTTACTTTAAAACTCTAAGCCAATCAAACTTTATAGATGAAATTTTATCTTAATGTAAGCTTTCTATAAAAATCCTTGGGGTAAGTAAAAAAAAAAATTACCCTTAGCTTATTTGTTTTTTAAATCTGGGTTTTGGGAGCTTCAAGAGAAATATGCTGGTACATTTTCCCTATATTTAGAGATCTACGGTATCCTTCAGAAGACTAGAAGCCATCTCCAGCTCTGTTTGGGGAAATCAGTTCAGGGTGGAGTGATGGTGGTGGTAAGCATATCATAGGGAGAGATTATGGATAGAATTGTATAAAAGTTTTAACTGCATTTGTGTCAGTGAAATAAGCCTAATAAGCTTTTTATTTTTGGTGGTGGTACTGAAGATTGAACTTAGGAATGCTTAACCACTGAGCCACATCCCCAGCCCTTTTAATTTTTTATTGTGAGGCAGGGTCTCACTAAGTTGGTTAGGGCCTTGCTGAGTTGCCCAATCTGGCTTCAAATTTGTGATCCTCCTGCCTGGGATTCCAGGCGTACACCACTGTGCCCAATTGAAATAAACCTTGCTCATGCATCCCCTTATTCCGTTTCTCTACATCTAGTGCCAACCCTGGTCATACTGTGCCATCTTCTCACCTTCCTCCTGTCACCCTTGGCAGACACTTCTCCTCTTATTCTGGGTCTCAGGTGTTTAATACCTTTGGGCTGGCCCTGTGGGTCTCAGGGCCTTCGGCAGGTCATCCCTTCCTGGAGCTATGAAGTAAACCTGTCTGACAGGACTCCAGGTCCAGGAGTTCCATCTCAATCAGCCGCCACTTGGGAATACATTCTAGTTTCTCCCTTGGTGCATGTGTGCATGTTAATGTTACAGTCTGGATGATCCATTACTCCAGAGAAAGCATTCTAGTTGAGATTGGCAGAAGGGAGGACAAGGGTCACTCACCAGCAGGATCTCCAGAGCGCCTGCCCTGTGTTCCACTGAGCCCAGCTTGCGCCCCCTGGTGGTCCCTCCTGAACTCCCAGTTGCCTCACTTCCTGAGCCTTTCATTTCCCTGACTTTACTGTGACCTTCACCTTTTCCCCCTACCCCCTCCTGCTGCAGCAGTGAAAACACTGTGTCTGATCTTGTAGTCAAAATGGCATATTTTAACTTATAATGAATCGAAAAAGGAACGCCATGTGTGGGAACAGCCTGCCAGGCCAACACGAATGTAAGCATGCAAATTCAATCGTGAGAGTTCCAGGGAAACCGATGACGTAGCTCCCTCAGCTCCCCACGCGCTGCCAAGACAGAAGGCTTTCGGGAGCCCGGAAGACACCAGCCCAGACTTTGTGTCTGGGGACATTGGGAGCCGGAAAGCCTCCCAGCTGCAGTGGTGCAGACACTGACCTACCTCCTGGGGGAGCATACCTATGAATCCACCATTCTGTCTGCAGGAGTCACTGCGCTGAGATGAGTCTCTCTCCTGTCCTGTGAGGATGACTGTCCTCTGACTCAGAGAACGTTCTCCTGTATTCATTCACTCATCTGCCCCCTCGTTCATTGACTAAGTACTTACTGTCTGAACTGTGTATGGCACAGACGCTGGAGATGCAAACCAAGCAAGACTTGGTTTGGCGCTCAGTCACTTTGGCTTGTGAGGCAAGCCCTGAAGTGGACAGTCACCCACAGAGGCTTCCGAGGGCCACAACAGCCCCTATAGGAGCTCCCTCTGTCCTGTCTGTCCATGCGCTCCTGGTTCCCAGCACCTCACAGACCAACTGTGTCACATGAGCAGGGGATGATTGACATTCACGGTGATCCTGCAGCACAACACACCGGCTTTGGCAATCTTAAAGACAAGTGTACTTTCTAGTTTTAAGATGCTAGTCTGAGCATGCCCCCCTATGTTTATTCTTCCTAGATCAGATCTACAGAAATGATAAGGAAGTTATTTTAAAAATCCTGGCTGTACTTAAGAATGCAAAGGGGCTCAGATGCTGTGTGGGCTCCATGTGGACAGATGGGATGGGAGACGGGGCTGTTGCTAGGACCCTGAGAGCCCTCTGGAACAGGGGCACAAAGAGATGGGAGCCAGAGCAGAGGTTCCCCCTCTCACACAGGCCCCAGAGAGTTGGGTAAACCGTTACCCTTGAAGGGAGGGTAACACCTCCAATAATCACCAAACACCTGAAGAGAGCAGACATCATCAGAGAAGGCAAAGGCAGCCAGAGGAAGCTTCCACCCAGGGCAGAGGAGTGAGTGCAGGGAGAAGTGGAGCTGGCAGCTTTCAAAAATATGAAATGAAAACTCAGGCACAGAAAAGCTACAATGTTGATCTCAAAAAAGCAGAGACTAGAATAGTGGTTACCAGAGCCTGGGAAGGTACAGGGAAAGGAAGAGTGGGGAGAGGATGGCCAGTGAGCAGAAGGGCTCAGCTGGATAGAGGAACAGCCTCTAGCGTCCTCCTGTACGGTCGACAGCAGGTCACTGAACATTTCAAAACACCTAGCCAAGAGGACTTTGAATGTTCTCATCACAGAGAAATGATAAATGTTTGAGGTGATAGATATACCAATTACACTGACGTGATCATCATACAGTGAATTCACGGATTGCAATTTCACACTGTACCCCATAAATATGCATAATTACTTTGTGTCAATTAAAAATATAATTAATGTCCTCAGAGGGACAAAGATGGATATCTGATTTCATGTTCAGCTATGAAACAAAAACAGAAAGAGGGCTCGGGGGACAGCTCAGTGGTAGAGCAATTGCCTGGTACACAGGAGGCCCTGGGTTTGATCCTAAGCACCAAAAACAAAACCACAGGTGGAACTGAAACATTTAACTGTTAAGGGAGGAAATCTTCATAAATAAGGGGAAAAACAAAAAAAGGATTCCGTCTAGGATGAAAAAAACTCAGAGCCATTAGTGAACTAAAATCAAATAATCACAACCTTGAACATATCATATAGAGCTAAAAATGATTTGATACATCAATATTGTATCTTTTCCTCTGTTTGAATATGATAAATTTCAAATTCTCAAGAAAAGCTCATCCTTTTTTAAAACGCTACACACTTTAGTTGAGCAGAACATTTAACAAGAGCAGGTTTTCCAGGCTTTTTTTTTTTTTTGGCTATAAAAATTTAAAGGACCTTTAAGTGACAGCCCTATGCACATGGCTACTGCCAGCCCACTTGATACCTATATGCAAATTAGAAAAAAAGTCTGAAACCATACACACACACACACACACACACACATAATATACTGTGTGTGTGTGTGTGTATATATATACATTGCTGCATACCAAGGACTCACAAACTAACCCAGAGCTGCTTAGTGACTTAAAACAACATTAAATCTACTTGCTCATTATTCTGTGATCAGTAAATTGGGCTGATCAGTAAATTGCTGAGCAGTTCTGGGTCACCCACTCCAGACACCTGGGGCACAGATGTGTCTGGAGGGTTCCACGGCCTCATTCACATGTTGGAAATGAGCCTGGCTATCTGGCCGCCACATGCCTCCAGAAAGCTGCTGTGGGCTCCTTCCACAGGCCTGTAGCAAGTTTGACATTGTCCCATTGGCTGTGTCCCTGAAGGTAGAGAAGACCCACTAGGGCACACAGGGATATAAGGAGGGTGACACACTCAGGACCATCACTACACAGCCATGCCTTTTCCAGAAGATGCTGTTTCCATTGCACAGAGAAGGGCGGTTGTATACTACTCTAAATACAATGAGATTTTCTGGGAAGTTGCTGTAAAATAGTTCCTGGTCTGGGATATCTACCTTGTGAACGGGCCAAGGCTCCGGGCTCTGCTGCCATCCCTGTTGGTCTCCAGCCCTGTTCTAAGTGAGGATGTGACTGCATGACCAATATGATTCTGCAACATGTAAACTCAGAAAAATGAGAAATTAGTCCCATCTATGTATGATATATCAAAGTGCATAGATGCATTCTACTGTCATGTATAACTAATTAAAACAAATTAAAAGAGCCACTCTTGTTCTCTTTGCTGTCCCATGAAGGGTCCAAAGGAAACTGAGTTTCTATGAACAGTTTAAAAACAAAACTCTAAGCCAGGTACAAGACTGTGCGTGATCATTTCTGACCACTTCGCACACCAACCAACAAAAAACACTTCTGACGCCCACCTTCAGGGCCTGTGCTGTAGAGGGCATGAGGGCCTGTCCACTTCCTGGGAAGCTTTCTTTTGTGTGGCTTCAGACTGAACACATGAACCGATTATGGAACCATAGCACATATTGCCACAGGGGCCCAGAGGAGGGGCCTACTGGGCCTGCAGCATGGTATCTGCCCAGCAGGTCAGGGATTCCCAACACCTTGAGCAAGTGACTGTCATGTTCCTTCTAAGGATCCTGCTGTATATGGGGGAGTTTTAGAATCTTTCCTTCAGAAAAAGCATCGCTAATGCTCCCTCTTCCACCCTATGCTGGCAATTACCCTCCTTGCTGCTGATCACTTTCACCAGTGCAGATGTCCCTACCAGGGCACACTCCACCAGAACCTGCCTGATGATCACGGCTCTACTTGATCCTGGGAAACCTGGCAGATGAACTGTGTTCAGAGCTGCATTTCAATTCTCCCCTTCTCTGAGGCAAAGTCAAATCAAACTCCTGAGTAAAATATTGTTTCTTTATCATTAGGTAGACTGGGGGCTGCCTTCTACCTCTCTCTCACTCAATAGCGCCAAACAAAAACCACACTTGGTTGAGATTTATCAAACACCTGCATTAATGTGCTGTTAAGACTAAAATTACTCCTTGGGAAATGTCTTACAAGCTTGATGAGAAGCAGTTATGTGATTTAACTGAGACAATTTAGAAAGATTATTATGCCTCGTTCTTCAAATAGTTTTCCATTGGAAAAATATAGAGATTTACTGAGGGTTCTTTTATAGACAATCATATTTCTTTATCTGTTATATGAAATCCTCTGGACCTTTCTTGCACCTGCCTTCTTTTTTGAGTATCAATTTGTAATGAAGGCTTTTTACTAACTTATTTCCTAGTCAGACAGATTTAAGGGTAATTGTATGACAGAGAGAAATAAAAAAATGAAGGCCTCATAGCAAAAGAAACAAGAACAATCTTCCAAAAGCCGCTTTAGTTTCATGGGTCCAAATAAAAACTATGAATATCTAGAAAGCCCATTACATATAACCATGGGGAAAAGATACATCAGGAAGGAACTACATGTAATAGAATATAAGGCTAATGGGCCCATATTCCGGAATTGTAAGAATATAGAGGTATATAAAAGTCTTCTTCCAGTTTAAGACCCAAATGCTTGTTGGGAGCAGTGGCAAATGCCTGTAATCCCAGCAACTCAGGAGGCCGAGGCAGGAGTGTTGAGAGCCATGGCTGGTCAGAATGACCCTGGCATTTGCCAGAGGGAATGTTTGAAAGGTGAACCATTGAGATGATGATTTGAGTTAAGCTATATATAATTGCTGTGATGCTGGATTGATTGTATTGTATATTTGACCTTTACTGTCGGGCAATGGGGCGGCTCTTGCTGCTTCGGGCGCCCGCTACTTTGGAGTTCTCGAGCTACTTAGGAGTTCTCGCGGGGATTCCCGGAGAGTTCCCATTGGTTGGGGAAGTGCCGGAGGAGGGATTTCCGGTGTGGGGGGTTTCTGGAAGGGCCACGTGGGTGGTGTTGGCAGAAAAGCGCGCGTGCAGTGCCGGTGAGAGTTGAAATAAAGTAGTTGCTGTTTGAACCTACAAGGCTTTGTGGCGGCTCGGTTATTCGTGCCCAGCCAGACTGCAGCACAGGAGAGTCACAAGTTCCAGGGCAGCCTGAGCAATTTAGAGAGATCCTGTCTTAAAAATAAAAAGGGCTGCTGATGTGGCTTAGTGGTAAAATGCACCTGAGTTCAACTCCCAGTACCAACCAAGCACACAAACGAACGAAAAACCCCTATTGCTAAAAGACTTTAGAGCTTATTTTACACAATACCTTATTTCACACAATATTAAAGTAAGAATTATCCATAAACTTTTCAAGGAAAAAGTATTTTTTCTAAAAGAAAGTATTATCTGTTACGAGTAAGTTTAAACAACACAAAACACACCAAAAATAAAATGTGGGTTGGGGATATAGCTCAGGGTCTTCCCAGAGACAATGGGCACGTGGGTCCACTGAACTGAAGGGAGAGACCCACTCTGAATGTGGGTGGCACTGTGCAGTAGGCTGGGGGACCACCAAGATGGAACACTAAGCTGAAGGAGGAGGAAGCTCTCCCAGGTGTCCAAGCTCAATTCTTCTTCAGCGGATGTGTTTGCTGCTGCCACTGACTGCAGACATCAGGCTCCAGCCTGCCAGCCTCTGAATGCAGACACACTGAGCAGCTCTCCAGGGAACAAGCCTGAAACCAGAGCCTCCCCACCCGTCCCTCTTCAGAGGCTCCAGGTTCCCAGACTGAGCAGGAGCTGGTTTCCTAGCTCTGCCGCCTGCAGTCAGCTATTCAGCCTGATCCTGTAAGGCAAGCTGGTAAATCCCCTCTTCTAATTACATATACATCCCATCGCCTCTGGAGAACCCAGAGTTGTACAACGGTACGTTTCTGTCTCTTCAGGGACAGATGCTATAGGCAATTATATAATCACAAGAATATAGATTTTGCAAGATTTAAATTTTGTTTTAATTGTGTGTGTGTGTGTGTGTGTGTGTGTGTGTGTGTGAGAGAGAGATAAGAAAAGTGTACCAGAGGTGACTCTTGGATGTGACGAATGACAGAGATCATACAGGGTTCCCTGCTTTTCTAGGGCTCTGTGGGTGCTGATACAAGAGATTAGGAAGGATAGAGAAATGTGGTAGCTGGCTTTCAGAGACTGTAGTAAACACCTGAGATAATCAGCTCTTTATAGAGAAAAGATTCATTTTCTCTAATGGTTTGGGGGGTTTTGGTCCATTGGCACGTGTGGTAAGTCAACACATCATGCAGGAGAATGTGGCCCATTCACCTCATGGTCAAGAATGAAAGAAAGACAGAGTAGGTGGAGTCCCAATAACCTCCTCAAGGGCGAGTCTGCTGTAACTGGAAGGCCACCCAATGGGCCCCACCAACGAAAGTTCCCACCACCTCCCAGAAGAACCAGCAAGTGAAGCCCAAGCCTTCACCACATGGGTCACTGGGGAACCCATCCAAACCACAGCAAGAAGCAAGGGGGTGGGGTGTTGCCAGGTAGTGGCCAAAGGGCCTGGGTGATGGGCGCCTCACCTGCACACCAGGGGGAACCCAGGGGCACCTCTTCCTGCCAACACAGATACACAGACACCACTTGGGCACCTGGCCCTCCTCCGTGCCTGTTTCACCACTCAACCTTCAAGGCTGCTCTCGGGGCCTGGTTTCATCTGATTTCACAGCTGTAGGGTGTTGGGGGCCTACTGTGCGCTACCTCGTGGAGTGTGTTCACCTATAGACGGCTCAGCCTGGGCATTCTGAGAACTCCATATCAGAATAGTCACAAGCCAGTTTCTATTTTTAAACATGCCTCACTTGGGATAAAATTAACTTTGTAATTTCACTGACAGTCTTGCCTTCCTTGACTACCCAGGAAGTACTCTCAGATTTTATATTTTTCATCAGCTTAAATATTTGTTAAGCTTCCAGTGAAAATGAAGATAAAATTGCTTTAGCTTCATTAAATAGCACAGATACTTCAGGGCATAAATAAAACCCAAGCACTGTGGAATAAACTACTGCAAGATAAAGAATTTGAATGGACCATCCATAGATATACGATCCCATTTCTGGATAAAACCTGACATCAGGCCAGTGTGAAGGCTGCCAGGCTTTTTTAAAAAAGGTTTTTTACAACCTAATGTATGTATATTTGGCTGAACTAAGGCAGAATCTAATTGTGTGTGCATGAGCGGGGGTGTGTGCATGTGCCCAAGTGCTAGAATTGAGGCCAGGGTCTTGCATGTGCTGGGCAAGTATACTACCAATAAGCTAACACCTCAGCACTTTACCACTGATCTAAGTCCCCAGCCCATTTTATTTTTTATTTATTTTCTTAAATTTTAATTTATTATTATTATTATTATTATTATTATTATTATTATTATTATTTTGGTACCAGTGATTGAACTCAGGGGCACATGATCACTGAGCCACATCCACAGCCCTATTTTGTATTTTATTTAGAGGCAGTGTCTCACTGAGTTGTTTAGCACCTTGCTTTTGCTGAGGCTGGCTTTGAACTTGCTATCCTCTTGCCTCAGCCTCCCTATAGGGATTCTATAGGCATACACCGCCAGCACACCAGTCCCAGCTTTTTTTTTAATTGTTGTTTTACAGTCCTGGAGATTGAACCCAAGTTCTTTTTAGTTCTCGGCGGACACAACGTCTTTGTTTGTATGTGGTGCTGAGGATCGAACCCGGGCCGCACGCATGCCAGACCAGCGCGCTACCGCTTGAGCCACATCCCCAGCCCCCTCCCCAGTCCCCTCCCCAGTCCTTTTAAAATCTGACTTTGAGACAGGGTCTCCCGAAGTTGCCCAGGCTGGCCTCCAACCCTTGTGATCCTCCTGCCTTAGCCTCCTGAGCAGCTGGGATTTCAGGTGACCCCACACTGCTGAGCTCACTTGGATCTTCATTCAGTGTTCTAGTCATGATCCTCAACTGTCCTTCCCACAGGCCATAGGAGTTAGGGTCAAAATTTATGTCTCACACCAAGATTATTAGTGCATTAAAACACAAGTTTCTGAACATTCTTTCCTCCTCATTTGTTAGAGTCTGTAAACAAGTCAAAATAACACCTGGCATTTTGCCAGGGGAATGCTAGAGTTCATAAACAAGTCTGGATGGTGCCTGGCAAAATGCCAGAGGGAGTGGTTTGAGAAGTAACAAAAGTGAGCCATTAAGGGTGGAGATTCCTGATTGGTTGACTGCTGTATCTAGTTTATGTTAATTAGATAAGCTGTGTGGAATGTATAAATACCTCTGTTGTCCTGCAATAAACGGCTCCTACTCCTGCTCTATCAACGTACACAAGTTATTCGTCACCCCCCGGTTATTTTGCTGCAGCCGGACTGCGGCACTCATTATTTTCTCCATTAACACTGGACTGATGGATATAAATGGAATTCATTTGGGATTTGAGATTAATTTAACTTTAATGTTTAATATTTAAATATTAACACATTTCTAGGAGCTTAATACTATTTATCTGTCCATTAATAAAAATTCTAAGTACATTGACTAATTTTCTACAATAATACCTATATGTTTCACACATGCTTCAAAACTCCAGACAAGTGTTTTTTATTTAAAATTTCACATCCTGAACATGTTCTTCCTGTAATTCATATCCTTTGGCTTATCTTAATAGTAGAAGACCTTGTCACATTTTAAATGGTAAAAAAAAAAAAAAAACAGGAGAGAGGAAAAGAGTCATTGTGCCTGCAGACAAGTCCTGTTTGACTCTGGTCACTGCCCCAGACTTTGTGGTAGGTAAAATTGAGATCCAAAGCAGAACTATCCTTTGTGTTTTTGCACGACTCTAATAAATACAAACCTAAACTTCCCAATCTCAATATTTTGACCAGACTTTTACCATGAAACACTTTGTGTATCTTAGACCCTTGAAAATAGGAAGGAGTTAACTTCTAACTTAAGAAAAACATGTACACATCAAGGAAAGAAAAGTTCAGACCAATATCCCTGATGAACACTGATGCAAAAATTCTCAATAAAATTCTGCCAAATCTCATACAAAAATGTATTTTTTAAAACATACACCAAGTGGAGTTCATTCCAGTGATATAAGGTTGGTTCAACATACAGAAATCAATAAATATAATTCATCACATCAATAGACTTAAAGATAAGAATCATATGATCATATCAATTGATGCAGAGAAAACATTTGATAAAATACAGCAACCTTTCATGTTCAAAACACTAGAAAAACTAGGGATAGTAGGAACATACCTCAACATTGTAAAATCTATCTATGCTAAACCCAAGACCAACATCATTCTAAATGGAGAAAAATTGGAAGCATTCCCTCTAAAAACTGTTACAAGACAGGGATGCCCTCTTTTACACTTCTATTTTACAAAGTCCTTGAAACTCTAGCCAGAGCAATTAGACAGGGATATGGATAGGAAAAGTAAAACTCAAACTATCAATATTTGCTGACAACAACTCCACCTGAAAACTTTTAGAATTAATTAATAAATTCAGCAAAGTAGCAGGATATAAAGTCAATACCCATAAATCATTTCTATACATCAGTGATGAATCCTCTGAAAGAGAAATTAGGAAAACTACCCCATTCAAAATAGCCTCAAAAAAACAAGTAAAATACTTGGGAATCAACTTAACAAAAGAGGTGAAAGACCTCTACAATGAAAACTACAGAACACTAAAGAAAGAAATTGAAGAAGACCTCTAAGGTCTTAAGGTCTTAGATGGAAAAATCTCCCAGGCTCTTGGATAGGCAAAATTAGTATTGTCAAAATGGCCTACCCACAGATTCAATGTGATTCCAATTAAAATCCCAATATCATTTCTTATAAAAATAGAAAAATCAATCATGAAATTCATTTGGAAAAATAAGAGACCCAGAATAGCCAAAGCAATCTTTAGCAAGAAGAGTGAAGCAGGAGGCATCACAATACTAGCCCTTAAATTATATTATGAAGCTGTAGTAACAAAAACAGCATGGTACCGGCACCAAAACAGACATGTAGACCAATAGTACAGAATAGAAGACACAGAGACAAACCCATATAAATACAGTTATCTCATACTAGACAAAGGTACCAAAAACATACATTAGAGAAAAGACAGCCTCTTCAACAAATGGTGCTTGGAGAACCGGAAATCCATATGCAGCAAAATGAAAATAAAACCCTGTCTCTCACCATGCACAAAACTCAACTCATAGTGGATCAAGCACCTAGGAATTAGTTCAGAGATCCTGCACCTAATAGAGGAAAAAGGAGGCCCAAATCTTCATGTCAGATTAGGCCCCGACTTCCTTAACAAGATTTCTAAAGCACAAGAAATAAAATCAAGAGTTAATAAATGGGAAGGGGAACTGCACGGAAGATGGAAGGAGACCCCCTTCATTATACAGAATACATGTATGATGATGTGAGGGAAAAAAAAAAGAAGTGTGTCACATTAGATTGGGTAAAAAGAAGTAATGGGAGGGGAGGGGAGGGGTAGGGGGGAAAGGAAGGACAGCAGAATAAAATACACATTATTATTGCTGTATGTATATACATGACTGCATGACCAATGTGATTCTGCAACCTGTACACTCAGAAAAATGAGAAATTATACCCCATCTGATTCAAATGTATGTATATCAAGATCATTGTACTGTCATGTGTAACTAATTAAAACAAAGTAAAAAAAAAAGAAAACTTGCTCACATAAATAAATACATGGGAACAAAAAAAAAAGAATAAATGGGATGGACTCAAACTAAAAAGCTTCTTCTCAGCAAAAGAAACAATCTATGAGGTGAATAGAGAGTCTACATCGTGGGAGCAAATTTTTGCTACACACACGTCAGATAGAGCAATAATCTCTAGGATATATAAAGAACTCAAAAAACTTAACAACAACAACCAAAAATACCCAATCAGTAAATGAGCTAAGGAGCTGAAAGACACTTCTCAGAAAAAGATATACACTTGATCAACAAATATATTAAAAAATGTTCAAATCTCTAGTAGTTAGAGAGATACAAATCAAAACTACTCTAAGATTTCATCTCATGCCAGTCAGAATGGCAGCTATCAAGAATACAGACAACAATAAATGTTGGCAAGGGTATGGGGGGAAAGGCACACTCACTCATACATTGCTGGTGGGACTGCAATTGGGTGCAACCAATCTGGAAAGCCGTATAGAGATTTCTTAGAAAACTTGAACTGGAACCACCATTTGACCCAGCTATCCCACACCTTGGTCTATACTCAAAGGACTTAAAATCAGCGTACTATAGTAAAGCAGCCACATCAATGTTCATAGCAGCTCAATTCACAATAGCTAAACTGGAAGAAACATAGATGCCCTTCAATAGATGAATGGATAGAGAAACTGTGTTATACATACACAATGGAATATTATTCAGCATTTGAAAGTAAATGAATAGAGTTGGAGAGTATTGTGCTAAGTGAAGTAAGCCAACCCCCAAAAACCAAAGGCCGAATGTTCTCTATGATAAGTGGATGCTGATCCATAATGGGGAGTGGGGAGACATGAGAAAAATGGAGGAACTTTGATTGGGCAAAGGGGAGAGACAGTAGGGAAGGTACATGGGGGCAGGAAAGATGGTGAAATGAGATGGACATCATTATCCTAGGGTACATGTATGACTGTACATATGGTGTGATGCTACACCGTGTACAACCATAGAAATGTAAATGTTGTACTGCAATTATGTATAATGAATCAAAATGCATTCTGCTGCCATATATACCAAATTAAAATAAATAAATAAATTTTTAAGAAAGAAAAAACATCTAATAAAACTTATTCTCTTTATTTTTAAAGAAAAAAATATATATATATATAAGTCTTTTCTATTTTGTTTGGACATTAAGTTCCATTATCATACTATTATTTTATAAAGCTGTTATTCCCTAGTTATAAACTATAGTAAGTATTTGTCTATTAAAACATAGTTGTCTAGGGGCTGGGGTTGTGGCTCAGTGGTAGAGTGCTCACCTAGCACGTGTGAGGGCCTGGGTTCGATCCTCAGCACCACATAAAAATAAATAAAATAAAGGTATTGTGTCCAACTACAACTAAAAAATAAATATTTAAAAAAACATAGTTGTCTATTAAAGTTTAATTCCAGAATGACTTTTTTTTTTGGTATTAAGGATTAAATCCTGGGGTGCCTTACCACTGACTTATATCCCCAGCCCTTTTTACTTTTTGAGACAGGTTCTCACTGAGCTGCTGAGGCTGGCCTGGAACTTGTGATCCTGCTGCCTCAGCCTCCTGAGTTTCTGGCACTATGGTGGATACCAACCACACCTGGCCAGAATAACATTCTGATGTGTGAAGTTCTACAGAAGTTCAGGACTGCACACTCGGAGGCTCCCACAGGGGAGATTCATTACATATCTATTAATGTACCAATTTTTGAGATGAAAATGGAAGAGCAGGTGTATCCTCAATAGTAGAGTAACTATGAAATTTGTTATGGGATATTCACACCATGTGACACCACAGGGTCATCTAAATTCTATCCATGAAGAATTTTGTCAACATAAAAAATGCTCAAGACATGTGAAATCCTGTTTACCATATAAACAGGTTTACCATATATCACCTATGGAAGGATTTGGAATTAGAAAAAAAAATGTTCATGAAAGATATAGTCATGAACAATTTTACCCATAAATGTTATTTTTGCCGTGTTCAAGTCATTTGGTACCATTTAATACAAATGGTACCAGTCTCATATGAAGGGGCTTGTTTTCTACAAGTTCACTAAACTTTTAAAAATACCTTTATTTTATTTATTTAATTTTTTTTCTGTGATGATTATTTTATTTTATTTTATTTATTTTTTTTAATTGGTTGTTCAGAACATTACAAAGCTCATGACATATCATCTTCCATACATTTGATTCAAATGGGTTATGAACTCCCATTTTTTACCCCAAATACAAGTTGCAGAATCACATCGGTTACACATCCACATTTTTACATAATACCATATTAATGACTGTTGTATTCTGCTACCTTTCCTATCCCCTACTATCCCCCCTCCCCTTCCCTCTCATCTTCCCTCTCTACCCCATCTGCTGTTGTTTAATTCTCTCCCTTGTTTTTTTTTTTCCCCTTTCCCCTTACAAACTCTTATATGTAATTTTGTGTAACAATGAGGGTCTCCTTCCATTTCCATAGTTTCCCTTCTCTCTCCCTTTCTCTCCCCCCACTCGTCTCTGTTTAATGTTAATCTTTTCCTCATGCTCTTCTTCCCTGTTCTGATCTTAGTTGCTCTCTTTATATCAAAGTGAAGCTAGCCAATCCTTATTTATTTATTTTTTTATGGTGCTGAGGATTGAACCCAGGGCCTCACATACGTTAGGCAAGTGCTCTGCTACTGAGCTATTCCCCAGCCTCTCACGAAAGCCTTTGATGTTGATGAATGATGTTGTTGTTCTTATGGGTGTCAAACCCAGGACCTCACACCTGCTGAGCACACTCTAGGCCTTGAGCCACACTTTCAGCCCTAATCATTCCCACCAGACTGTTTTCAAGGTACAGTGCTATGCAGTAGGGGACAATATGGCAAAATAAGGTTTGCTCAGATCCACAAATTTGATACTTTATTTCTCCGATCTAACATGCATTTTTTTCACATTTTAAATTCTCTGAAATAGGCTGCAGGTGTAGCTCAGTGGAAGAGAGCCTACTTAGAATGTGTGAAGACCTGTGTTCAATCCCCAACACCATACAACCAAACACAAACAAAAGTCTGAAATATAGTTTGTCTTAAAATGACATTTGTCAAAGCTCAATTGGCAGCATTTCCCCTTTCTTGAGATTTGCATAACAATGGTGTTCTGTGTGGTTCTAACACTCATTAGTCCCTGAGATAGGGCCGTGATTCTCTGTTCCCTTTCTTATATCCTTGGAGCAGCGCTTAATGGAAATGAGAACTTCAGCTTGTGGTCTGCTCAATTTTTTAGCATAGAAAAAGCAAACATCTTTCTTCATAACCTAAAGTCTTCTTTTCCACCTTCATATCTTACATCATTTTTCTTCCACTAGAGTATGAGAACTGGGAATTGTTTTCTGTGGCCTGTGGGTATTGTATGTGCACACGTGCTGGAGGGTGAGTATATGGCAAGGTAACTGAGGGAAGAACTTGGCAGGGCTCTGAGTTGCCTCACTAGGCACCTGGGTTCCATGTTGTCTTCTGATGACCAAGTTATCACCTCCATTAGGATGGCTCCTACCCGCCATGTTTCCCCCACTCTGCTGTGGTGAGCCACACACTTCTCCCAGCCTTCCTCTGGAAGTCGGCAAGCCTCAGAGCTCATCAGGGACTGTTTACCAAGTGGACAATCTGCTTCTCTCATAGGTGGGTGTTGGTGAGCACTCCCAGAATCCTCTGTATCCCTGTTCTCCTCAGCTTCTGAGGGCAAAATGAGAGGTCATGCCAGGGCCCCCCTTCTGGCCTGGATCACTACCTTTAACACTTACAGCTAACAGTTGTTATTCTTGTTTGGTAATTTTTTGGCAAGTGGTGTGGGAAGCAGGCTGTGCCCTGCTCCGAGTTACTCCTCTTAGTAAAGCGGTAATTCACCATGAGTGACTCCACTTTGTACCAGTGTAAGGTAGAATTAGTCTATGCCTTGTTTGTACAAGGAAACAACCACCATCTGCTCAGCACAACCACAAGGCACACGCTTTCAAGTTACTCCACTTTCATTGGTTACAACTCACTGAAATCACTCCTGGTTCCCTTGGTGTTATGACAGAGGTGATCCTTTCATGACATATTTTCATGCCAACCTATCAAACTAACTCAGGAGCACCTGAACACATAGGCATCTCAAATCATATCAGAAACTCCAGACCCAGCATCTTATCAATTTCACCAGATGTGATCTCTCACCTAATACACATAAAAGGAGGAGCCCCCCACAAGACTGAACACAAATGCACACTGACCCTGTCACCTGGTCACTGGTCACTAGCCTTGCCCAGGAAAATCACTGCAGAGATGAACCTCTGATTCTCTGCCCCCAAGGCCTTGACTGGTTTGCTAAAACCCTTATCAGAGGCAGGAGGATTTCAAGTTTGAAGCCAGCCTCAGCAACTCAGCAGGACCTTGTCTCAAAATAAGAAGTGTCAAGGACTAGGAAGGTAGAATCAGGGGCAGGGGCCCCTGGGCTCAATCCCCAGAACCAAACCAACAGACCCTTATCTGACAGTGACCCTTCACTCCTCTTGCATTCTATCTGCTCTCCACCTGGGCTCTTGGCACGGCTTCCCGTAAGAACTCTTAGACTCTCTGTAACCTCTGCCTATCACTGTGTGAAGCGTGGTGTGTGACCCAAGTGGGAGAGATGTTAGAAATCAGGATTGAAGGGGAAGAAAAGAACGTGGGATTATCCCTGTCAAGACACTAAGTAAGCCAGGAGTGGTTTCAGTGCATTGTAACCAATGGAAGTGGATTATCTTCTGAACTTCCTGTCGTTCCCTAAATTCTGACAACGTGGAGACACAGGGATTTGGTCTATGTTAATGGCATGGCTGGCTCATGACAGCTGTTTTTCCATCCTTGCTGTTCCTCTTCTGGGGAGGCAGGCGGGGGATTCCGCCATCCCACCCACATTCACAATGTTAGCTGCACTCCCGCTGCTTCTAACACCAGGTTAGACACAGGCCGCTTCATTCTGCAAATATTTGTTCATGGTTTTAAAGAAACCACCTCCTGCTCCAGCAGGCGCCTTTCTATTTTTGGCTCTGACTCATTAACTCTTGGTCACATGATAACTATATCCAAATTGTGTCCCTTGATCTTGAAATGCTACCTAGTAATGCAAGTCTATCTGCTCCTGCCTTTGCCAACCATTATATTGACTTGAAAATCTTCAGAGTCTCTGGAAGACATCTACCTGGTCTTAAAGGTTCTACAATGCCACATCTGTTTAGGATGGGACTTGCAGGAAGTCGGACAATCTGAATTAAACATCAAACTCCCAGAGCCCAACCTAGAAAGATTCCTGGAATCCCACCTCTTTTTAGCATATTTACAAACTGTTGTCACATAGGTTGTCCTTTCTTGATTTTCCAACATTCCCTCTGTTAAACTAGTCAACTCTATCAATGAATTTCTTCAAGATATTTAAAAAGTAAAAAATGAGCCGGGCATGGTGACACACACCTGTAATCACAGTGCGTCAGGAGACTGAGGCAGGAGGATCATGAGTTCAAAGCCAGCCCCAGCAAAAGCGAGGCACTAAGCAACTCAGTGAGACTCTGTCTCTAAATAAAATACAAGATAGGGCTGGGGATGTGGCTCAGTGGTTAAGTGCCCCTGAGTTCAATTCCCAGTACCAAAAAAAAAGTAAAAACTGAAAACAATCACCAGTTTTGTCTAGAAGGTGGTTCCAGTCAACATGTTTACTGACTTCATTTGCAGTTTGGAGATTTAAAAGATTTCTTGGAAAATGCAAATCAGGCATGACCAAAATTATTAAAGGATATATGCTCCCAGGCATGCAAACCAATTGATATTCGTGGTGGCATAGAAAAAAAAATCACTAGAGCTATCCACTTCAAAATAAATCAAGTGAATGTTACCTCATAGGCACACAGTATTGTGATAAACGATACTAAAGAAGCACAGAATGGGATCTCTACTATGAGACCTTCCCTTCTAGCTCAACCAGTGTGTGAAAACAAGAAAGGAATGACAGGTCTCCAGATGCATGAGAGGCACCTCACACAAGGGAGGGGTCAGGTCAGTGTAGGGCTAAGTAACCTAGAGGACTTCAGGAGAAATGCGTCTCACTACCTGTTGAGAGAACTCAAGGTGCAGGCAGAGGCTGGTCCACCCAGAACGGTCAGCCCAAAACAAGAGATGGAGGTGGGAAGGAATTCTTCTGGGGCATCTGAGGGCTGTGGTGGTAGGGATTGACCAGGGGGTCTCGAGCCAAACAGGGGTTTCAGTTGACATGTTAGACAAAAATAGGAGAGGGCTGGGGATGTGGCTCAAGTGGTAGCGCGCTCGCCTGGCATGCGTGCCGCCCGGGTTCGATCCTCAGCACCACATACAAACAAAGATGCTGTGTCCACCGAAAAAACTAAAAAAAAAAAAGACAAAATAGGAGGTGACTCGAATAAGAAAGGATTTTTTGGCTTTAATATTTTTGTATTCTAATTTGTTATATATGACAGCAGAAGGCATTACAATTCAAATCACACATATAGAGCACAATTTTTCATATCTCTGGTTATATACAAAGTATATTCACACCATTCATGACTTCATTCACGTACTTAGGATAACTATATCCAACTCATCCCACCATCTTTTTTACCCCCATGCCCCCTCCCTTCCCCTCTCCTTTGCCCTATCTAGAGTTTTTTTAATATCTATTTTTAAGTTTTTAGGTGGACACAATGTCTTTATTTTACATTTATGTGGTGCTGAGAATCGAACCCAGTGCCGCGTGCATGCTAGGCGAGCACTCTACCACTGAGCCACAACTCCAGCCCTGCCCTATCTAGAGTTCGTCTATTCCTCCCATGCTCCCTCTCCCTATCCCACTATGAATCAGCCTCCTTATATCAGAGAAAATATTTGGCATTTGGTTTTTTGGGATTGGCTAACTTCACTTAGCATTATCTTCTCCAACTCCATTCATTTACCTGCAAATACCATGATTTTATTCTCTTTTAATGCTGAGTAATATTCCATTGTGTATATATGCCACAGTTTCTTTATCCATTCATCTTTTGAAGGGCATCTAGGTTGGTTCCACAATTTAGCCATTGTGAATTGTGCTGCTATAAACATTGATGTGGCTGTGTCCATGTAGGATGCTGTTTTTAAGTCCTTTGGGTATAGACAGAGGAGTGGGATAGCTGGATCAAATGGTGGTTCCATTTCAAGTTTTCTAAGGAATCTATACTGCTTTCCATATTGGCTGCACCAATTTGCAGTCCCACCAGCAATGTATGAGTGTGCCTTTTCCCTGACATCCTCACCAACACTTATTGCTATTTATATTCTTAATAGCTGCCATCCTGACTGGAGTAAGATGAAATCATAAAGTACTTTTAATTTCCATTTCTCTAATTGCTAGCAATGATGAACATTTTTTCATATATTTGTTGATTGATTGTATATCATCCTCTAAGAGGTGTCTGTTCAGTTCCTTGGCCCATTTATTGATTGGATTTTTTTTTTTTTGGTGTTAAGATTTTTGGGTTTTTTTATATATCCTAGAGATTAGTGCTCTATCTGATGTGTGAGGGATAAATATTTGCTCCCATTCTGTAGGCTCTCTACCAATCTCACAGATTGTTTCTTTTGCTGAGAAGAAGCTTTTGAGTTTGAATCCATCCCATTTACTGATTCTTGATTTTAATTCTTGCTCTATAGGAGTCTTATTAAGGAAGTTAGGGCCAACTCCGACATGATGGAGATTTGGGCCATACTTTTTCTTTTAATAAGTGCAGGGTCTCTGGTTTAATTCCTAGGTCCTTGATCCACTTTGAGTTGAGTTTTGTACATGGTTAGAGAGTTTTAATTTCATTTTGTTGCATATGGATTTCCAGTTTCCCCAGCACCATTTGTTGAAGAGGCTATGTTTTCTCCAATGCATGTTTTTGGTGACTTTGTCTAATAGAAGATAACTGTAATTATGTGGGTTAGCCTCTGTGTCCTCTATTGTGTACGTCTTGGGGATCCAAGATCCAAGATGGCAGGCCAGAGGGAGGCAGCATTCTGTGTGGCTCCATGACCTGGAATTCAAGAAGTGAGAATACTGCTTCTCTGCGAGCGATATTCCTACTTCTGCACAGGAATCACAGCCACCATGCTGGTGCAGGGACCCAGGCCTCAGCGTCAGAGTAGGTCTCTCAACTACTCACCCACTGAGGAGCCCAAGCAGGACCATAGGCATCAGCAGCAGTGCAAAACTTTCAGCCACCCACCCGAGCAGAAATCCCCAACGCAGCTCCCACACAGGACACCTGGCAGCTACCCATGCACAGGATCTCCAGCGGCCAGTCCTGTGTAGACCCCCATCTACTCCCCTGGTTGCCTCCATCTTGGGACTCTGCAGCAAAGGAGATAGTCCCCTACGCACCATAGCCTGCCTGCACGGGGGAGCTTCACACAGGCTCTGAAGACAGCCACAGCCACACGCTGCAGGCCATAGACCCAGTCTCTGAACTCATCGTTCAACGCCATCACCTGGCCCCCCACCCGACCCGACACCCATCGCTGAAAGCAAACGCTTCCATCCTGGGTCACCTTCTTCAGTGGGAGCAACTCCCAGTTTGGAACTCTGGCTGGCCAGGTACCCAGTTTCTAACTCCCCACTCTCCCCGGCAGCTGCCAACCCCACACAATGAGTGCCCAACACAAAACAGCTCTCAGTGGGGCAGGTGGACAGTGTGCTCAAAGTGCCACACACAAGAGCCCTGGAGAGAAAGGTCCCTTATTGGGAAGCAGTAAGGGACAGCATGGGTGTGATACAGTTTAGACAAGAGACCAGGAACTGGAGGTCTTCAGGAGACATAAGGAGATAAGACCAGGTGCTCACATCCCAGGAGCAGGCCCAACAAGAGATCCCTGAGGTGCAGTCTCCCTTCAGGGACCGGCAGGTGCCACACCCCACTTCCAGGTGCCCCCCCGCCTAGAACCAACCCTCCCTCCCTGGTTACCTGAGGATGGAGATCCCAGGTAACAAGAGACGGTCATCTGGATGAGAAGGGAAGCAGGAAAGATAATGATCTCCAACCCAAACAATCCTTGTTTTTTTCTTCAAGATTTTTTTTCCTTTTTTCTTTCTTCTCCTTCTCTCTTCTCCCACCCTCACACCCCAACATATGTGAAACCAAGTACTTTGCATGAATTAGGATAGTGAGGACTGAGATGACTGAATATTACAGCTGTGGTTTTTTTTTTTTTTTTACAAAAACAGCAAGCAAAGAAGAGCAAGATGTTTGAACAATGTCTCTGCCCAGAAAACTGGAATGAGGAGAAAATGGAAGCAGAGGACCAGTGAGGAGGGGTTTGCAGGTGGAATCCAGCCTTGAGACAGGAGGAACAAAAGAAAGGGAGCCCCACAAAGGCATTTCCAAGGCCAGATGATGGGGCTGGTTGATGGAGGAAGGGGGAAGAAGAAATCCGGGTCGTGGACTTGCGCCCACTTTCCTAGAAGGCTCAGAGTGGGGCTGTTGGGCTGGAGGGGACAGCATGCCATGGCACTCCCACACCACTTGAAGGGTGTGCTGCTTCCCTGTCTCTCCTGCTGTCTAATCTTCTGGTTTTCTGGTCTAGTCCTCTGTGTTGCCAACCATCTCACCCCCACCACCGACCCCTGAGTGTTCAGGGCTTCCTCAGGTGAGGACCTTGACATTCTGCACTGCTCACTCTTTACGCTAGACGTGGGCTACAGCGTGGATCCCTGGCTATCTTCTCACTCCAAACTCTGTGGAAAGATGCAGATTCCTTTATCCAACCCCCTCCTGGATGTCCGCTGGACTATTCCATCAGCAACTCAAGCTCAAGGTAACCTTCCCCAAGATGCCCACTTAAGTTGGATCCCCAAATGTTTTCTCTGCTCTTCTGTCTTCTGCTCTGTGTCCCGGGACATTAGCCCATGTGGACAGGCTGTTCTGTTCTGGTCTCCGGGCATCACAGAGGGTGGGAGAGAGGGAGGTGGTGGAGGCTCCTCTGGGGTTCCCTTTGTCCTCCAGAGGGACAAGGG
This sequence comes from Marmota marmota marmota, assembly GCF_001458135.2. Taxonomy (NCBI): domain Eukaryota; kingdom Metazoa; phylum Chordata; class Mammalia; order Rodentia; family Sciuridae; genus Marmota; species Marmota marmota. The sequence goes on from NW_026000048.1 coordinate 1,198,536, forward strand.
ACTCTGTCCACATTCCCTTCTCCTCCCCACCCACTTCAGGCCTGCCTTCTTATGCCCCCAAGCAACTACACTATTCCTTGAGGCTTTGAATTAGGCCCTCATCTTACCCAGGTGGAGAGTGCGGCTGGTCTCCTTGAAGGGCCTGGAGAGCACTCCCTTCTTCCTTCAGGGACACTCGACCCTCACCATCCACAGGTGATATACACAGTGGCTGAGCCCCGCCATCCAACCCACGTTCCTCAACATGCAAATGAGGTCACCCTAAAGTCCAATACTGGTGTTGTCTACCCCTCCTTTCTTCTCCTCTCTACCTTCTTACTCAGTAATAACACTCACTCCCCAGCCACCTGCACCCCAGCCGTTTACAGAACATACCACCATGCTTCATCCTCCAAACCTGAAATGGCCTTGAATTCCAAAATCCAAATTAAGATTCTGGAACCTTTCCTCTCATCATGACTTCTTTCTACCTCAAAGCTGCTCAAACTTAGAACTGGAAATAAACGCAGCCAGCTGCAGTTCTCTAAGCAGCAGCTTTGTCGAGCTGTGTCTCCCCTGCCTGGAACCCTCTCAGTCCAGGAGGGAAACATGGCGGATGGAGGACTCCCAGTGAGGTTTTCTTAACCAGCCTCCACTTAACCAGCTCTTCAGCTGAGCTGTGTTCCTCTGTCCCGCATGAGAATCCTGGCTGACACCCTCACAGTGAGCTCTGGAGAGCAGGATCTCTGCTCACCAGCTCAGTGAACACTGACAGAAAACTGGTCTATTGGCTCCCAAACCTGCTTCTGTCAGTTAACTTGCTATTGTGTTTAATATCATTTAACTAAATAGTCTCCATAAGCAGAAGAATTCTGAGTATAAAAGAGTCAATTCATTCCACAAATATTCATTAATTGTCCGTGGTACACTGAGCATTCTTCAGTTATTAGGATCAACAATAATTAATATGAAAGCCCTGACCTCCTGGAGCCTGTGTTCTAGGTTGGAAACATTCTGGGTTGAATTGTGTCTCCCCCGCCAACCCCGTTCATATGTTGGAGCCCTTACCCTCAGTGCTGCAGAATGTGACCTTATTTGGGAAAAGAGCTGTTGTAGATAGAATTAATTGAGTTTAGATGAGGTCATACTGGAATATCATGGACTCCTAACCCAATGAGAGTGGTGTCTTTATAAAAAGAGGACATTTGTAAACAGACACATAGGGAGAATGTCATGGAAAGATGAAGGCTGAGACTGGGGTAAGGCTTCCATATGCCAAGAAACATCAAACATTGCCCACAAAACTAGAAGTTAGGTGAACGATCTAGAACAGGTTCTCCTCACAGCCTCAGAAGGAACCAACCCCGCCAACACCTTGATCTTGAACTTCTAGCCTCTGGGACTGTGAGACTATAAATTTCTCTTGTTTAAGCCCTGAAGACTCTGATATTTTGTTACAGCAACTATAGTAGACTAATACAGGGCCATGGGCACTTAAACAATGATAGAACACCCACTGCTGCTGATGTCTGTGGAGCTGAGAGAGGGAGAAGTGAGGAAAATTGGGGGTGGGGATAGGGACATGGAGTGGGTGGGGTTGGATTGCTATCCTAGGGCAGGAGGAAGGCCTCTGACAAAATGGAAAAGAAATGAAGATGGAGATCCTGTATAGATATCAGGGACTTGATTCCAGACTCAAGGACCAGAAGTGTAAAGGAGGGAAGGGAGAGTTATTGGGTGGAAAAGGCAGTGGTGTAGCTGGAGAAGTTGGGGAAGGGGCTGGAAGGGAGGCTAGGTGGTTGGTCCAGGAGGGCGTTGGCCTGCTGTGGCTGAGTGAGATGCAGAGTCCCTGGGAGGTGGTAAAGGACAGGAACTGAGTTGCATTTTGAAAGGAGCCTGTGGTTGCTGTGTGGGGAGCAAGGGAGGAAGCCAGAGCCCAGAGTGGGGACTCCAATGCAGTGAGGTGAGGAAACACCCAGGGAGACACAGACTCTGAGTTCCCAGTCAAGGTCAAGCCAAAGGGACTCACCAGCAGGTCAGCTGTGGTACAAGAGAGAGATTAATCAGGGCTCAACCTCAAAGCCAGAATTGTCATTTGCTAGGAAAATGGGAGTTATGATTCTTAAAACTATGTTAAATGCTTTGGGAAAGAAACTGGATGAAACCTCAAGACTAGAACAAATAGCTGTTAAATTGCTAGTGAATTAGCCCAGCAAACTGAGGCCAGGGCCAGCCACTGACTGTAAATAAAATACTCCTATAAATAAAGTTTTATTGGATAAATAAAGTTTTATTGGAACAGAACATATCATTAATTTATATTTCATTTCTGGCTGGTTTTTGTAGGACAATGGCAGAGTTCTACAGTGAACAGGTGTGACAGAGACCATACATCCTGCAAAACCAAAAAATTTTATTATCTAGACCTTCATGGAAAAAAAATTGTCCATTTCTGAATTAGACGATTCTAAGAAATTTCAGATTCTGCCTTCAGATAACCTCATCAGTGCTTTATGTTATTGTCCCATTTAGACGCATTGTAAATTGCATCTGATATGAATCAGGATTCTCAGCTTTAACCAGCGGTGGTCTCAGTAGTGATGAGCGTGAGGACTTGCACTGGTCCAGTGGCTCCTTGGTGATGGCCTTTCATGGACCTGGAGAGGACTGGAGCCTCTATCCGATGGCACAAAGTGGCCAAATCCTATGCCTATCCGATGGCATAGGATTTGGCCACTTTGTGCAGGACTTCCCAGGGAAGTGACCTGTGGAGCCACCCTGTCTGAAGCTAGTTTTCTAGAAGTTTGGGGTGAGGTCATAGCCTGGAGGATGGTCTCAGTTTTCTTCCTTGGCAAGCTGAGCACTCATCTTTCCCAGCCCCAGACAGATTCCCAGCCCACCCCTGCTCGGCTCTCCAGGGTAAGTGTACAGGTTCAGTCTCTGAGCTGCAGCCTTACGTCTGTGGATTCTGACTACAGTTGACACCTTCCTTCTCTGGATCTCTTCACCCAACCCTCTGTCCTTGGAAAAATACTCATTAGGAACTTCTAGGTCGGAGGTTGTTTCTGCAGGGTTTTGGAGTCATTAAGGGAAACCCCAGAAAAGGTCAAATGTTCACCCAGAACCCCTCCCAGAGGGCTGGATGCCCACCCTGCCTCATCCTCCACTGCATACCTGCTGCCCCGTGATATCTCCTCCACCCCTATCCCTGCCCTTGCTCTGTGCTGTGCTTTTTGTCTCTGGAGCTGGACCTTCGGCTTGGCCCATCTCACGGGCCTACTGCGGCAGGTCTGAGCTCCTAGAGAGCGGGCTCATGTCATTCACTTGAGCATCCTCAGTGTCTGACACGAAGCACATGTTCTGCAAGGTGGGTTGGAGCAAACTGGCTCTAAAAGCACCCCCTGTTTCTTGCTTTCTGGGGCCACTGGAAAAGTTCAGTTATATTTACATATGTGCCCAGAAGGGAGGTGAAGGGTGCTTAGTGGGCGGAAGGAAAGGACACGAGAAATGAGAGGAAAAGAGGAAGATATTCGAGAAAGAAGAGCAAGTGTCTCCGAAATCTCTGTCAAGATCCAAAAGCATGAGGCTCCAAAGTAAGGACAATTAAACCATCACCCAAAGGGCTTACATGAGGTGAACAAGGTTATCCCACCATGATCACAGAGTAGGACCGACATCTACAGCAGCCACAAAAATGTGCGTGAGCTGAGCTGAAATGAAATGACAGAAATGTCGCAGCTCCTATGGTGACACGTGGGAAGCTCACAGTGCCTTCCTCCGTCAGGTGTTCAGCATCATATGTCCAGGGCCACTGTACTGAGGCTCCCATGAGCAATACTCAAGGCAAGGAAGGGTACCCCGGGCTGCAGGGCAGAAGGCCTGTCTGCCCCTCACTTGCCTCCTGGTCACCTGGGCTTCTGTTTCGGGGCTCCCTGTGATGTCCTCTGTGATCTGGGTATAGCTAATAGCTGGACTTCAGTGAGGCTCCCAGATACAGGCGTCAACATAGGGGACTGTTAAATGTCCTGTTGCCTGGGAAGGAGCCACTGCCTAGACGCAGCAGAGGTAGTGAGAACTTCCAAGAATCTGATATATCAAGTCAATTTTGAAATACTAGACTTTAAACCCATCCGGGAAAAATTTAATCACTTTTTAAAAGAAAGAACAGACGTTTGTCCTGGGGCAGAAAGAGTGAGTAATAAGAAAATAATTTATATTGGATTCTAAATTTACTAGGAAGCATCCAGAGCAAGGCCCATGCATGGCCCAGTTCAATAACTGTCAAATAACGGTGCAATCAAAGTCCTGATGTGCCCAGGGGCTGGACGCCAGACTCACGTGGAGTCGTAGCCCAAGTTCACAATCCTCAGTAGAAATTGGCTGCTTTAAAGCAATTTTAAGGCTTTTATCTAGCATTGCCTTGACTGACACTTCAGGATTCACCACGAATGCTCCAGTCAGTCTGTAGGGTCAGAGCTGAGGAGAAAACAGGTGTCATGAGGGAGGGGGTTCGCTCAGGCTGAATAGTCGGTAGATGGTGTAATATTTGGGAAATCAACTTTTGAAACTGTCACCAACTAGTAAATGGGAGTGTCCCCCTGTCCTCTAGGAAGTTGTCTGGACTATGTTCTTGCTCATAGAAATGCTGTTACAAATGAGCTTGGGTCGTTAGTGGTGAATGTGAGCATTGGGATGTGGCCCTGGAGGGCATGAGGAAGGATGCTCAGAACCCACTCGTCCAGGTGCTGGGGAGGCCAATGCTGCTGGCTCCACTCAGGAAGGACCACTCTGCTGCAAAGCCCCTTGGTCACAGCTAACTCTCCAGAGAAGTCGCTCCTGGGCACACTCTCATCACAGCTTCAGAGCTGGCCTAGTGCCACAAGGACAGGTGATTGGCACTTGAGGTGCAGAATCACACCCAAGAGTGGGAATAGGGGGTGGATGGCAGAGGTGTGGTGTCAGGGGTGGCAAATGAGGAAGTGTGAGACTAATAACGGCAGAATCTGGGACCTGTAACTGTCCTGAGCCTACAGATGCAAGAGGGCAGGAGGAGACAGAGGCAGAGAGAGAGGAAATGGGGAGAGGGGACAGAGAAACAGAGAGGGACACAGACACTGAGGGAAGAAGCACGAGAGCTGTCCCTGTGAGCAAGGGCTGGCCCCGAGAGCCAGCTGGGCTTCAGCAGAGGGAGGGGCTCCAAGCCGATTCCCTGTGATGCTTTTCTGAAATTTCCATGATTTTCTGCCACTTCTTCCCAGGGCTGAGACCTGGTGAAAAGCTGGGGGAAAGGAGTAACGGTGGTCAGTGTGCCCACTCTGACTGTAAACATGCAACCTCTACCAGGCCAGGTGCCCAGGCTCACCCAGGTCCCACCTGAGACCACCTGGAGGCTCCTGGACCTTCCTGGACCATTACAGCTGTGAGTCAGAGGAAAGGCCTAGAACAAGAAAGAAAGAGTCACGGAGGGAGAGGGGAAGGGATGTGGGGGAGAGGAGGATGCCAGGTGGGGAGACCTGAGCCCAGGACCTGGCATTGAGGACCCCAGTGGTGCACTAGGCTCTTCAGAGAGAACTGATACCACCATTAAGCAGAGAAAGAGGAGAAAAATGGAAACACAGCAATTTCTCCCGCACTGAGAACACTAACAGCACCTAGACTCAAACAGAGAGAACATCTCTAGAGTTAGGTCCCTAACTGGCTATCTCTGAATATTCACAGATCAACTGACGGGAACTGTTGGGGGGAATGGTGCTAAGGGGAAGAGGCTGACAGATCTTTCCAAAATGATATTTGAATTTTGCATTCAGAATTTGAATGTGATTGAATTATATGTTTTAAGTGAATAAATTTTAATTAAGTTCTTTAAAAAGGACTTGAAATACATCAGAGTTTTCATTTTGCCACTAAAGCCAGGTGTGGTTGGCACTTGCCTGTAATTCCAGCAACTCAGGAGGCTAAGGCAGGAGGATTGAAGTTTGAGGTCAGCCTCGGCAACTCAACGAGATCCTATCTCAAAATAACACATAAAAAAAAAATAACACTAGAGAGGGGCCGGGGTTGTAACTCAGTAGTAGAGTGCTTGCCTAACATGCGTGAGGCACTAGGTTCGATCCCTGGCACCACATAAAAATAAACAAATAAAATAAAAAGTATTGTTTTCATCTGCAACTAAAAAAAAATATTAAAAAAAAAGGACTAGAGAGGGGCTGGGGTTGTGGCTCAGAGAGTACTTGCCTAGCACGTATGAGGCACTGGGTTTAGCGCTCAGCACCACATATAAATAAACAATAAAATAAAGGTCCATTGACAACTAAAAATCATTAAAAAGAAGAAAAGAAAAAAAAAGGACTGGGATGTAACTCAGTGGCAAAGTACCCCTGAGATCAATCCCCAGTTCCAAAAAAAAAAAAAAAAAAAA